>NC_134955.1:57634128-57826628 GCF_965638725.1 Aptenodytes patagonicus | reverse complement strand
CCCAACCCCAAAACAAGAATTAGTCATTTACACTACTTTTCTCTGTATTCATATTTCCTTATATACCATTAGAAAAAGCAAAATTGCTACTCCCTAGCTCCCCCTGGATGTTTATTAATACTTGAAAATCACAGTGTCACTTTAAAGTACTGAAACAGTGACAGCATTGTTTGAAGGAGTTCATTCTTGCAGTCTAAAACACATTTTACACATATTTTCAGGTGGCTTTTTTCCTTGTCACACAAAGGCTTTGCAGTTTAACTCATGGACCTTTATGTCATCGTAATTTTTTTTCAAATAAAAAAAAAAATAGTGCTTGTATCTTAAGAAAACAACACAAATTAGTTTCCTTTTTACAATTTACATTAGCACTCTAACAGCCTGGGTTTCAACAGGTTCTATAGTAATAGAAATACTATGGTTTCAAACAAAACAAAACCAAGCCATGCAGAACACTGCATCTAGAAAATGCCAGGTTTAAGGTAATGAGCTAAGGATTTTATTTTTATATCTCTGAGGCTCTTAGACCAACATATTACTTGAGAGGCATGATTTCTATGCAAAGACATTATTAAACACTATACCAATATTTTTGAAAAAAACATTACAGAAGAATACTCTTCTGACTGGAAAGGAGAGGTTTACTTCATTTTTACTGGAGTGGAGATTTACCTTGTGAGACAAGTGTCAGCCTCGGTGAACTTTTATTATTAAAGTAATGAAGTAATAACTGAACCAAACTAAAATTAAGTATCATCAAGAAAAAGAGATGGACAGCATGCCGAGAAATGTACTTTTATCAGGCTGTCAGCAAAGATCCACTCTAGAAAAAGTTCTTCTTTTCTCTTTAATATTCATTCTTACTGTAGGCAAAATCTATTGCGGGGAAAACAGCTGGAATTTTAAACTCATTTAATAACACTTTGCACTTCTCTAGCAGCTCTTTACTAGGTTCTCAAAGGGCTTTAGAAACATGAAGGAATGAATATGTATTATAACCAGGTGAAGTAATATTATGGAACATTAATAATGACCTGGAAATCTATAAATAGTAAATCAAACTACAAAATTTCTAACACACATTCTTTAATGCAACTTGCTTTTTTATTCTGCTGTGGTAACCAGAGCAGCTGTTTTGAAAACAAGTCTCAAAACAGAGGTTTTCACTATTGAGAAAATTATTTTTAGTTTTTAAGGCAATAATATCCAAGCACCTGGCCAATATCCAAGTACTTAGACAAGGCAGACCTCACAAATTTGGCATCCAGTTCAAGACCATTATAGAAGTAAGTCACAAAATTCAGATCTTGATCCAAACTTTCCTAAAAATTCAAGGATGGCCTGGATCCAAAATTCCAGTATGAATTCCAAAATTTTAGTACAAAGGAACACATGGGGCTCCATTTAGTTTCTATGACCACTTCTGTTCGAGACCTAGTACTGGAACAGGCTTCTCATCATCGTACTTGAGCCTGCACATAGCCCTTATCTGCAATGCGCTTGCTCTGCTGGTGAAAGCCCCAGGCTTGCTCAGGAAACCAGAAAGCTGGTGCTGAAACAGGGAAAGCCAGAGAGGGCAAGGTACAGACTTCAGCATCCATGGAGACCTGCAGCAGCAATGCCAGGTAAGTCTGCAAGCAGGACACCTGCCAGAGCATCGTGGCTGAGAAGAGGCGAGTGCAGACAGTTGGATCTGTGAACAAGTTAAGGCCCCACAGAGCCACACAAGTGACGCAGGACCAACCAATTTTTCTCACCAAAAATAGCATTGCTTATATAAAAATTTAACATTTCTGGTATTCTGAGGCCTTCCTAAAGTGTACTGAAACATATGAAGTATTTCACAAACCACTGAAAAGCAGCCACCTCTGCAATAAAATATACCAGGTGTCCCTGCAACAAGAGAGCATACAGAGGAGTTTTAGAAAGAGTATTTTTAAGTGAAACTGCGAAAGGGAAGACTAGGTAGATAGAATGCACTCTATGAAACAAGACTCTGCTCTCTCTTAGATTTTTGTTTTCATCACAAATTGTCCATCCTTGGTTTTAGGACTCAACCAAAAACTGGTATGCCCATCACTGTCACTACTTAATTTTATTTAAGCAGTGAGCACCACCTACTGCAGGGGAAGATTGCAACCTATTTAGTCAGTACATCAATCACTTCCTATAATAATTTGTTTTCCTAAAGCTGTTACCGCTGAAGTTCTGACCAGAACTATGTATAGCTTTCATGTGAAATTGGAGCTGATTGCTGCTCAGAATGGAATGTTTGTGAGCTATCTGTAACATGTATAGGCCTTAGATATTAACCAGCTAAGCGAAAATGAAAAAGAAGATCTAATTAATTAACCTAGTACATAAAACCAGAACTCAAACAAAGGCAGCTACTGGGAGAAATTAGTTTATCCTACGCTCTATACTTGACCTGTGACTACCACATTAGAGAAACCATTCACTGACTGGGGTAAAAGCTGTTCCACTCCTTAAAAAAATAAATAAATAAGTTTTAGTACTGAGTTTGATCCATTTCTATACAAGAACTAGACTCGGTTCAGGAAAAGGGACAGGAGGGCACAGAAGATCTTTCCCCTTTCCCACCTCAGAAGACCGACAGGCGTTCCGACACCACTTAGGTGGTGCTCGGGCACCCTCTTCCCACTGCAGATGAAACCCCCTCACCTGCTCACCTCTTATCTGCTCCCTTGCAGCTGCCACTGCCTGCTCACCTAGTTGCTCCCTAACCTGATTCAATAAAAACTATTTCCTTAACCTGCATCAGTTTTACTGCTTTGGACTAGAAAGCTGTTCTGTGACTCACGCCGGTAGACTTGAGGAGGAAGTAACTTTCAGCAGGAGCCTGGGTGTGAGCTGAGGGGATGCTTAGGCAGGGAGAAATCAGGCTACCATCTGCAGCCAGAACAGGCTGTCTGACTGCAGCGCTGAGCTGTTGCCAAGCTATGCTAAGTTACATCGGTCATACAGGTTCCTCAACGGCTTCTGTCTGTGATGGAAAGGTAGAGAAAATCCGAGCTCTGTCAGCCCCGGTCCTGCCGTCACAGTCAGGATAAAGGTAAAGATCCTCAGCAAACATACTTCTGAGGAGGAGGCAAATAAGATGCTCAGTTAAATGCCCTGCTGGGCACTTACAGTAAGATCGCACACGCCTGCGCAGTGCAAAGAAGCTGCAATGCATAAGACAATTGATATGTCAGAGGACTATTAAAAGAAAAATACTAATATAACCTAAATACCTGCAAAGCAATATAGACTCACGGTCCGAGCACTTACTTGTTTTTACTTGCAGCTGACATGCTGTTGGCAGAGTAAGGCAGAGAAAACCACCCCCCCAGCCCCATGTTAATGACCATGATCTTTATTTCTTTCAAAACATTTAGCAATATATACGTAGAGATCTACAGATCATAAAAAATAATACAAAATTTTCTGTGTGCCTTTCTGCCCAAGAAGAGTACAAGAAAACAAACACGTGACAGCTGTGGAAATGCATAGAACAAGACACGCAGCAAGTGTGGTGATGAACAAGGTGTGGTAACTAGAAAAAAGAGAACAGAACGCAAGTGAAAAGTATTAATTATTGATAAGATAAGGGACAGATAATTACCACACTTCATATCTGCCTACCTGCTATAAGGACAGAGAAGACATTTCCTAGCTGTCTAATAAGAGGGGTGGTGGGTTGCAGTTTGCTCTTTTGGCTCCGTAGGCAGGTTCTCTCCTTCCTTGCTGGCTGGCACTGTCATGCACATGCTACATTATTCCAGGTTACTGTTAGTAGTCTATTGAAATCACTGAAATAATAATAAGGCTAATTATTACAGTCAGATCTGATCAGAATACAGGTTACAACAAAAGTCCAGGACTAAAGTGCATACCTCAGTTGGGTCATTTACTAGAAGGAAGATAGATAAACACGTGAAAAGTGTCCATTATTTTATTTCAGATAAAAGCTACAGTGAGAGATTTATAGTCAGCAGCAAACTTTAAGCTGCGTCCTTTTGAAACCAATGAGAGAGTAAGTACCTAACATTATGCATGTTAATATTCACATGCAGAACTTAGGATATACATTACCTGTATCATGCAGAATGGGTAAAAATGTTTAAGTAAATTCTGAACATTTACCTGCTGAACAGAGAGCTGGGGCAGGTTTCAGGTTTGCTCTTGCTCTTTACTGGTTTTATTCCATTACTTACTGTACTGCATGTGTTCGCTCTTGTGCTGTAATTTCATATTTAAGAGGATACAGAACTTGTATTTCTCACCATTTTATTTCAGTCACCATCTCTTAATGACTTCTTTGTTAATTGAATAAAGACTTCTATATTTACCATTTACACTAAAAGATTAACATAAAAATGTGACAACAATATAACAACAGCAAAGCTGAACCTCAAGGCACAAACGGTATGCTGTTAGTTATCCATAACACACTGTAATGAGAACATTCATAACAAAATCCTTCATAGTGGTAATGCACCTGTCTTCAGGATTGCAACGTATTTGTTGTATCAGAGCAATCTTGCTAAATGTCAAGCTGGTTTGTGTTCCTTTTTGTTTAAAACTGGTGTTAAGTTAGTAAGTTGATGGAGAAAGCACCAACATAGGTTTCTGCACTCTTTTTTTCTCATATGGTAGGAGGTGAGCTGTCAGTTGGGAGTAGCCAAGAGATTCTGGACCTCTGATGACAGTCCTCCAACACTCCCCAACCTCTAGTCAGATCTGAATCTGCTGATTTCCACACTCGTGAGAAATGCCACGTTCATGGCTGAGAAACCAGTGATCCACTCTGCTACCTGACAGGTACCCGGCTGCCAAAGCAGTCCAATGATATCGTCCTCCAAAGCTCCTCCTGCCACTGTGAATTCAGATAACCCAGCAGGGCTCCGACTAGTTGCATGAGAGGACTCTGTCACTGGGGCCACGTAAGCACTTACTGAGAGACCTCAGTAAGTAGCCAACCCACAGTTGGCTACACCCACCTCATTCAAACAGCTGAGGAGTGCCGAGCCTACGTTTGGTCTGAAGGATAGGCCAGATCACCTTTATGGATCTGTGTTTACTTCCTTCAGAAAGTCTCCCTCTCTTTTTAGTATGTTTGTGATTCCCTTTCACTGAATGGAGGTACTGGTTAGCAGTTCAAGACAACCTCTAACTTCACAGATTATAAAAGGTGCCATTTTTCTAACATTTCTTGCTCCTGTTAGTTCACAAAGTAGGAGACTTAAAGGACCTTACGCCATGAGGCATCTCTGTGGAGATTCAGTGCTTGCCAGTTCACAAGATCACCCTCATGAACGAGTTCAGTGATTTCTAGACAAGGGATCATGACCTCTGGTGACATGAAAGAGACTCAGAAATGCAAAATGCAGCAGCTTTCAGCTGACAGACTGCAGCTGAACAGGGAAGTAGACTATCATCTTTGCCAACTTTCAGGTGCCAGAAAATGGGTACTGGCAGCTAAATCACTTGCCTACCTGCAACAAATGTGTTTTCCCTGAAGCACCTCCTGTGAATGTAACTGCCTAAAGATACACCCTATAGGCCGAAGGTCTGACCTTTTAGTCACCTATTTAAATCTGAATTTGGAGGAAAAAGCAAACAACTTCAAAAACAGCCACAACATGGAGACAACAAAAATAGAGAGCACACAGAGAAACAACTGTCAGATGGGGACATCACAGTGATGAACAAAACCGGTTCCCCTGACTAGGGTTAGATTATGGCACCTCCACTCTATTAACAAAATTCTTTTTCTAGGGATCGCCAGCCTTCAGCTTGGATGGCCAGGATGGTCCACAGGCAGTTTCTTAACGGCACACAGCAGGGCTCACGCAGGCTTGGGAGCTGGGAGACAAAGCGCATCTTTAGAGGGGCACCTGTGAGAGGCAGAGGCTCCCCCACCTTCCACGCTCAACAGGGGCCGAGAAACTACGGCTTTGTGCAGAGAGATGATACCTCCAATAAGGTGATTGGCAGCATCTTGCTTCTGTGAAAGGCAGTATCTCCCAGCTCTTGCTGAGTTTCTAGCAGCACACTTAACTTCTAATTTAGGAAAGAAAAATACCATCTGGCACCTCAACTTTGAAAAGTTGCCAAACCTTGACTTACTCTCTGAATCCTCCCTAGGAAATCATGGGAACTACCTACCAAGAACAGCATTACAAAGTGTGAACAAGGCTCACGTGAGCTAGCTGCATGTAATCTACCACAACATGTCTTTAAACAGAAAAATAACTGATTTGGGGCAGTTTAGTCATGCAGTCACCTTAAGAATTCGCTTGAGCCTCCAGTTCTGTCTCCAACTGGAAGTTAATGAACCACCACTGTAAATCCTTTGTGGATTTTCAGAATAAGGAAACAATTCGTCTTTTCTAAATTAAGAAATTGGAGGTGACTTAATTTTCGAAGGAAGGCTAACAATGAGCCCTGCAGCATCACGCTGGATAACACTGGACAACACACACGCATTTGATTCATGTTTGTGTTCATTAGAGTCTTATTTGTGTATTGTTAAGAATAATCTTTTATTATTTTAAATATTATTTTAAAATAAAAAGTGTCAGAAGAGTCACTTTCCCAGCAGAAAATGCATTCATGTGAGGGAAAAGATTTTTCAGTCAAAGCCAATAAAGAATGACAAATAGAAATTTAAGAAAAGGGAAAATCTGGGAGGAGAAATACAATTGTTGTTCTTCACCACCTCATTATTTGTAACCAGTGGTATGTAAACTCCATATTATAATACAGGATCAATTCAGATGCAAATATCTGAGCCTTAATTGTACACATGGAAGAAAGAAAACAGTGAAAATGTTCAAGCATGCTTTATTTTGCTATTTCTGTGTCCTCCAATACATACATTCAAAGTTTAAGCAGTAACACATCACCTGGGTAGATTTATACTGAAACAAGTTAATAAATGCCATTATAAATATTGCGTGCAAATTGAAAACCATAGTAAGATGCATTGTACTATAGCCAGATAGCAAATCTGTAATATTATTAGTTCAAATTATTTCAGATGAGATGTATTCTATAATGATCTTATATGTGAAAGTCACTAAGGCATTGAACTCATCCCTATGTTGCTTTACTCAAGTAAAATTTCTTTTGAATTCAAACATACAGATTCAAGCCATTTATGTTTTTAAGTCTCATACATGTGTCTGTATAGAGAAGATGCGGAATGTATCTATTTCTTCTTTAACAATATGCTGAATAAAGATCAAGTGTACCAATTTTAGAACAATCCATTTCTTTAGTCTAATTGTTAAGTTGCTTTTCCATGGGGACACATCTTTTTCTGCTCAAGTCTACTCTCTCCGTGATTCAATATATGCACAGTTCTCATTATGCTAACTGGAGCTGTGCATGTAGCTGGACACAAAATTCACATCCCTCATGCAAACCCAGATATCACTGTGTTTGCAACACTGAGTCCTGACATGAGGATTTACAGACATGGAATGCCCTTCCACCATCTGCCAAAGTACCAAAATCCCACATCCCTGTGTCCCAGTTCATTATATTCCCATCCCTCCTGGTTTTTAAATCAGGCCATATAGTTTGCACTTATAATGCAGGCTCAGGCCAAAGCTCTCCTGAAGTCAATGGAAAGATGCCCTATGTCTTTGTCAGTCTCAGGATCACGCTGTATTTCCCTTAGCCCTTCCCAGCTCACATTCCTGCAATGCCATGGGAGGCAGTATTACGAACATCGACCCCATAGTGTAAACAGTGCTACAGAATTTCCTTCTGTGAAGCTTTTTCTTTCCTTGCCTTGTGCGCAATTATTTAAAGCTCAGCATTGTTTCAGCATGTGTACGTCATGGGTGGTGGCTCAGTTTCACCCAGATTTTATCCATGGCAAAGGAAAAGTCTGTCACTCAGGCTGTACTTCATCCTGTAAATTCAGTTTCATTTACTAGCAATGTATATATAAGAATCACAGGCATACTCAAGATATTTATACAGTTCAGGAAAATGTTATACACTTTAAAGGCCAGACTGTATGCAGGCATGCATGTGTATGTCCTAATTCAGGCAGGTCTTACTGAAGACAGTATGCCCAAAGTGGCCAATCTTCCAGCTATGGGTGATGGCAAAAGGTCAGGAAGTTTTCTAGCTGGGCTGGTAAGTACAGAGGAGCCTAGGGTGATGACTTCACTCCAACCCATCCCATCTTCCTTCAGTAGAATATTTCTGCTGTGAGAAGGAGCCTGGGGCTTGCTCCGTGCACAAGTGAACGGTGCTTGACCACGGAGGTGGAGAACTCAAGGCCAGGCCTACTCCTGTCTACAGCATCTCTGGAAAACCGCTCATGTGTTTTCACAATGATGCGACAGTGCTCAACTTACCAGCACACTTGCTGCAATACATCATTAAACTGACACATATCCAACATGGGCAGAAAAATATTGATGTAGATAAAAGCCTATGAGAACATAACGTGTCCTGCAGCAGCATTATGAAATGTAACATACATCCAAATGTGCAAAAGATTGCATAACTGAACTATTTTTTCACTCCCCACATGTACAGGATGCTTTTATCAAAGGAAAAAAAGGGTGAAAAAAAAAATAAAAAGTTTCTGACTTTCGTTAACCTTCTCTTGTAGTTCAGGTTATTTCTTTAATGCATTTATCTGCTTTAAAATTGTCTCCTTAGCCTCTCAAGGGAAACCAATATAATACACCATCACATTTCTCACAGGAGAAAAAAGAACACTTACTCTTAATAGGTGGCAATTTTGCCAGATGTTATTGACATAGTAAGTGCGAAATTTCAGTGATACTAAATGCAAAGTGCAGCAGATTAAAGAACAATGGAACAAAGTGCAAAATGAAGTTTAAAAAGCAGCAGTGTCAAAGTCAGAGAAAGTGTGAAAAAATTACATTTTAACAACACTATTAAGAACAAGTTTACTAATTACTGTAACTGGCACAAATTTAAAAGTACCTTCCTTAGACTCAGGAAAGTTTTTTAAAGTGTGCTATTTTTTTCTTGTCAGCATTTCTTCTTTTCTTTATGCACTGTAGGAGAGACATAACATTACTGGTACTAAAACAATGACACCTGGAGCTCTTTATCTTTCACTTCTTAACCCTTTCTTACCAAGTAATATTGCTGCAAATCCTGCTATTTGAGCAGGGTAGTGAACTACAGAAAATGCTTTGATAACTAATACCGAACAGTTTAAAATAAAGACTATGTGATTGATTCAGTCATGCTTTACACATTCACCCACTGACAATAATGGAATTTACACACTAAGAATGACTTCTCATTAAAAGTTTGGCAAAGTCCTGTTTTGCTGTTACAAAAAAATCTATACAATGTGCACAGTTTCCTCATATTCAATTATCCACTAAAATGCAATAATAAAATATTACAGTTGAGATGCTCATCTTCTATAAATCAGAGAAGCTCCACTGCTTTCAGTGGCATTACACCAAACTTAAAGAACCCAATTTTCTAGATTTCATTTGTATTCTTCGTATTGTATTGACAAATAGGACACGTTTCTCAACTGGTGGCTATACATGGACCTCTGCTGAATCCATTGTAACTACTCTTTGTTTGGCCCTTAGCCCTGGTACTGTAGCCCATACAGTCTTCATTGAGACTACAGCCAGCAGCAGCACAGCTAAGACGTAAGTGTATATCCATAAAAAAACAATTTGAATGCTTTCAGGCATATGAATGACCAGGTCTGCTTTGATGTTCTAGAAATGAATGCTCATTGTAGCAGTGCTTCAAGCAGTTCGGAAGTCCTTGCCCTGACTGGGGATGTAGCCATCCACACATCTATTGCAGAGAAGAGCAGCTCTAGTGTGGGAGACAATATCCTCACCTAAACTGACCAGATATCTTTCTGCTTTTTGGAGACCCTAAAGTGCCTCAGATTTCAGGGACAATTCTTGGGCTAAAATCTAAAACCAAAATCCTATGACTGAAAAAAAAAATTATTTTCCAGGATAAATTAACATCACTCGTTTTCTTTATTTTCACTCAGTGCTTTCATTATTCAGTGGGTACATCCAGGTTGCAAATGGAAAAGTGACTTCAGTGTTAAGTACACAAGATACTTTGATGCAGCTAATTCAGACAGAAACAGGAGTTGAGCCTGTAGGCCATGGTACTAGCTGCCCAAGTAACTGCCCAGAGTCCCTGGACAACCCACACCATCGCACATCAAAACTTAATTTCAGCATCTCATAAACTACATATATAGCAAGCACAATTCCAAATACAACACTAGTAGGCAATTCTATCCTCCAGTTATTGTCTGAGAAAGGGTTTAATTTAAAGTCCATTTCGAAATGAAAGTAGCAAAGCATCAAGCTTTACTAAAATGCTACTACTTTCTTGTCTGTGACAAGGGAAAGTTGACTTTGCACAGGATGCAAGTAGCTTGCGCTAATTATGATTCCATTAGTGGGAGTTCTTCTAGCATATCAATGGCTACCCTTTTCATGGAAATCTGATATTATGCAGCTGAATACATCTGCACAGCTTTCTTGGGGCACTTTTCTTTAAAGTGCATTTATCATAGTCATCTATCACCACTTTTCCACCTCATGACTGCACTTGACTCAATCAAATAATTTGTGAACTAGAAATAAAATTGGTTCAACTTCAAAAATTGTGTACTATACAATTTGATGCAAGGCCTAAGGCTCTACCCACTTAAGGAAGAAAAGATGCAGCACGGTAGATGATTCATTTGCCGAAGGATCTAATTCTTTCTAATACACAAAACTCAATGTATATGAAGTTATACCCTCTAGATCTTCATAAGAGCATAAAGAAAGCTACTGGGATTTTTTTTTTTGGAGAGGTGGGATAAGGAGGCAGAAGTGGCATTATTTCCCATAAATGTACTTTTTAAAGCCTCAGAAACCAAATATAGATCCTGAACCCTGATGTCCAGTTAATATCACGCTGTTTAATATTGTAAGCATTGAAAAATTGTCTATAGCAGATTTAAATGGAAACACGTTTTTCATCTTGTGTTGTGGGTGTAGTTCTCTCCCTTCTACTGTGAGCTAAATGCAGTTGATGATGTTCACCCTTTTTGCTGCCTTTAGCCACAGCTCATCAGCAGCGACCTGTACCAATGACGTGCATTGGCTTCCCATCAGGTGTGATATTACTATCAGTTCGGTATGTCAAGTCTGCAGTAATCAGTAGCCATCAGTTTCACTGTATCAAACAGTATATACGTGATTACCCAGATGACTACAAAACCCTTACAGGGCCCTGGTTGTCCTTGCTCCCTGGCTGGTGACCTCACCTGTTACTTCCAAATTTTAAAGGAGTTATTTGATGTTAAAATACCTACTCTTTTGCCCCTCCCTGCTATTTTTTTATAACAGTTTTGTCACATCTGGGGGTCCAGGTCAGAACCATGCTCTGTAATCGCTGTCCTCTATGTGCAAATCCATAGAGAGCTTCAGCCCTGTACCCAGAAACCATTTGTGCTGGGATCCTGGAAGAAGGTACGCAGCGTGCTGGGTGCAGAGAGGGCAGTCCAGCTCTCAAGACTTGAGCAAGAAGGCAGGAATGCTCTTTCAAGCACTGTCAAAAGTTCAGTGTCACTCAAGGTGAGTCTCTTTGGCTCCTCAGCCTTTTTGATTTCCTTTCATCTTCAGGTGAAAAGAATGACCATATTCTGTGCTCTATTCTGAAGTGTTCTGAGATTTTACTAACAACAATCATGAAAGCCAAAAAGTATAACTTTTTAATTATTTCTATAGTTTTAGCGTGCTAGTTCTTGGTGTAGATCTATGGCCTCAGCTAGACTCTTTACCTAGACCCTCCATTATTTCCAGGATTTTAGAACTGTGATACTATTCTTTCTTTACTTCTTTTTCATTAAATATTTACAAAAAAGATGCACCTCTAGAAGTCCTCCCAACCACAACTAGTGGAAAAATAGGAGACAGTTTTCACCATTTTCCCATTGTGGTTTTTTTTTAAATTTTGTTTCAGTAAGTTCAGGGTAAGTTTGCCAACCATGACTAATGTTGAACCATGATGTCAGGAAGGGGGTGGAGGGTCTTTACGTGACTTGATATTTTTGTCTTGACATGTTTGCGCTAAAAGAAAGTTCACTGTCTAGGATTTTATCACATTCAATTATTGCTATCAGCTTGTGCATTCGAGATGTATTCCTAAAAACTACCATTAGAATAATTTGTTCTGCCTCCTCCTTCTAGACTGGCAATGACTGCGCACCCATCTCCCCCCTCCTTTATCTCCTTCTCACCTACTGAGTCTCTTCCAGCTCCCTAGGGGGGCCTCATCAGAGCTACATAAACCTTTGCTATATATGTATTTTGCCTCCTACTGCACTGTTAATGGAACTATTTGATCTCTTGACAAACTATAGTGGACTTCTCTGAGATACTGTTTAATCTTTTGCTGAACTTACAGGTATTCTGTAAGTCAATAAAACTGCCTTTTAAAGTTACAACTCTGTAAAGAGTCATCTCTCTATTAAGCATTCTGTATGAGGGACACTATACAACTTCTCTCTACTCTATACCCAGGTTATACTCCATCTCCTCATTCTTCTAGAAGTGCTTTTCAAATGATCTTGGGAATAGCTGTGGTCACACATTTTGATTTTGACATATATTCCTTCTTTTTGTGACTCTGCAGAGAAACTGTTGGAGTACCATGAAGATTCTCTTAGCTTGTGGCTATTTTATGCAACTTATAGTCCAATTCAAGCACAGTTAAAGAGATTAATAATCATCAAATGTAGATGAGGGAACCTTAACAATAAATTTCAAAGGAAGAGAGATACCAGATCAGATATGGTAAACATCCTTCATTCAGTAATTCTACTATTTCAATTGTATACAAATCTAAACATGTTTCTGTTTTTAGTTCAGCATAGCTAAAAACATGCAATATCATTCATTCTCACGCAATTGCATCTCAAGTTGACAAATGTCATGAATAAAACTAGCTTTAGCTTTTTAGCACCCAACTCTATAGCTGGGTGCTGACCCCACAGAGCAGCTTTGCTGCTTTCCCAAATCTGGACCAAGGGGCTCAAAAAATTGCCTAAATCTACCTGAAATCTGACCACTGCTCCAGAGTCAATCTCGGTTCTTAAAGTGCTGAGGGTGGTAAAATTCTCATACCACATATGAGCAGCTATCACTATCTGTCTTGTGAAAATTATATTAAGCTATCTATATTCGTTTGAAAGTTTCAGTCTGGCTATTAGCATTCTCCACTGGAAGCAGACAAGACTTCCAGAGAAAGATTGGGAATAGACACATCCAAATTCCACAGTTTCTGCCCTTTTGAAGGATACATGTTACATTTTTCACCTCTCTCACTGATTACATTATAGCAGAGAAGTCAAGTAAATCAGTGAAAATCTAAATAACCACAAAACATATTCTGATTTTTCTCGCCTTTTATTTTACGTTCATTTCAAATTCAACAGTAAACTGTTCCCACCACTGGCTGAATGTGCTGCTTTCATACAGCATGCTCTGCCCATGCCCCCATAAACCTCAAAGAGTAAAAAGAGAAGGAGCAATAACAGAAGGCTCAGTCTTGTATAGACTGTTCAAATAATCAACCACACTTGTTTATTCACATGGGCTAGACATCTAAACTTAGGATGACCTTGATACTTCCAGGCTACAACAAGGAGGCAGAACTATTTGAGCCTGCAGAGAACTCCAAAAGACACTGATTTAAGAAACCATTTTTAGACCTGTTTGGAAATTAATGCAAAGCTGCATTTCATCATACATGGATTAAAACATCACGTTCCTGCATTTTGCCAGCATGATATGAGGCGATTAATATACACCAGTAAAAGAGTGTTGTTTTCATTATTATTAGGCTTGTATATCTTTTACAGTCATTACAGCTTTTATACTTCCCAAGTAAAACCTTCCAATCTATCTTTTCCCACTGAATTTGCATGAAATTGGCACTTTTCCCTAGAAGTCCCCATGAAATTAGCACTTTTCTCAAAAGGTCACATGAAATTTTATAATACTGTTTTTGCTGCAGTATTGTTTACTGCAACAAGTTGGTTTGAATACCTCTTTTTCAATACGCTCATTGACAGATATTTCCAGTATGATGGGGAAGTGATAGGCTACAGTAATAGTTAAAATTTGCCTTCAGTTATGTGCCCGATTTGACAGCTCCTTAGAAATCTTCCAACAGGTCATTTCTACATTAACTTCTCTGTGATGTCTTGGGGAGGCAAGAACAATTTTGAGACAGGAAAGAGAATAATCAGGAAGTTTTTCAAGGATGTATTGAAAATGTCACAATACTTTAATTGCAATTGACTTGTATGTAAAACTATGACTGAATTACTAGTGGGAGTGTAAACTTTGATTAAAGAGATGGGTAAAAGTTACCTCTCTAAGCCCTCTTCATCCATTCTTCAAAACATAATGCAACACAAAGAGTCTGAGGAGAAAATAGGAAAATGAAACGTGTTTTACAACTAAAACTCCCTCTTTTGCCATTTTTAGTATCTTTATATGTAAACTCAAACAAACACCCACTCTCTTTCTTTTCCTTGTTCTCATTCCTCACCAGAGAGAGAGTAATAAATGTTTGTTCTACCAACAGTCTTCTCAGAAAGGTGTCATTCTTCAGTGACTGCACCAAAAATGTTAACTAAATAACTTGTCCTACCTTCTTCTACTTCTTCAGCCAGTTTCTGCCTAGGGAAATGAAGACCTGACTAAAATAATATGCTTAAAGCTGACCTGCAGAGGCTGTCTTCAAGGTGCTCTTGGTAAGCTCTTGCTCTTGATTCTCCATCTTCCTGGTTCTTGAATAAGAAATGTCACTGCAATCACAGGGAGTAGGGAAACCAAGACTTCTAGTGGCCATGTAAGTTGATGCATTGCCAACAAGTTCTTCAAAACACTAACCCTCCAGGAGACATACAGGATGCACAATCACCTAAAAAAGGGGAAGAAAATTCCTCAGAATCAATACTGAAGTTTGACAGAATGGCTGGGTTGAGCTGCAGTCTCTCCAAAGCCACATAGCAAGTCACAAACTTGCAAATATTACCAGCAAGAAACAGAGAGAACTTCTAACCCTCAGAGAAAATAATAAAATAGATCTCCCACTTTCCTTGTCCCAGAAGCTCAGGAGACGAAAAGGCAAAATCATTAGGTTCCAGAAAAGTCATGAAATTACATCATCCATTTGTTTTACAGGAACCATTCCCATTTAAATAATATAGCAGCAGTAGGATCACAGAATAGCGGGATTGCATACTTAAGAATTCCTAGTCATATTTTTAAAAAAAGGATCCTTAGAAAAAGCCCTCAATGAAAAAAAGATCACATAGTAGGAATGAAAGGAATATAAAGGGGACAAGACAAGTGACATTACTTTCCAAAAGAAAGAGTGAAATGTGTTTAGATTCCTGGAACATGCTTTTCTGCAATTTCAAATATTTTAAAATGTAAACTTAACTCCTAATTTTTCATTTTTTATGGCTAATTTGTTAATTACAAAATGGTCTCCAATTATAAAGACTGTTGCACACTCCTAATCTTCATTTCAGCTGAAAAATGTTTTTAGTTAAGTATTTGCATAGTGCATTGGAACATTAAAATAGACAAGTCACTCTGGACTGGAAAATTTCCGTGAATTCCATTGTTAGTAATGGCATGTTCTCTCAGTGACTGGGGGGGGGGCAGGGGGAAATCAAATAAACTTCAATATTTACCTTCCTGAATGATTTTCTGGTCTCCTTTGAAAATTTTCAAAGTACTTTTTCCTCCAAATCGTGAGATGAAAATACTGTCAGATCAAACTTCTGACTGACATTTTTGTCAAGACAAATCTTTCTCTAACTGGCTTTTTTTCAGAGTCTGTCCTGCAATGCTGCTATCCATCGAAACAGGCTGCTATTAGGAGAATGCTGAAGCCTTCAAAAGCAAAGATTAATGGAATGAAAAAGACAAAGCCTTATAGGTGTGAAAGGCGACTCAGGCCAAGACAGTATAACCAGCATAGTCGGAAGGTGTAATTTTTAAACTTGTGGTTTATGTTCTGGCTTTTAAAATGAAACAGGGCAGCAGATATGGGAAATAAATGTATGAAAAGGGATGACAGAAGGAAAAATAGGAAGACAGGAAAAAAGTAGAAAACTGAAGAGGAAGGGGTTGTGTTTAAGGGTAATTGAGGAAAAAGCACAGTGCAATGAGCAATAGACTAGAGGCAGGGTTAGTACAGAAAGGTAATAGAATTTGTTAAATGAATTGCCATAGTTAGAAAAGAACAGAAGAGCTTTCAGGCATGCAAACCCTTCTTCAGATCTGAAACAGCAGGGAGTACAATGAAACTTTTCAGGTACTGGATCTCTTATTACCCACCCACAGACAATTTCAGAATCCTGACTGGCAGAGGAGGCATAGATTAATGATAGGTGACACCATCTGAATTATTCAAAATACTGACACCCAGAAAGTATTAAGATACCTCCAAGATATGCTACTAAACCTCCTGGGCAAGGACTTAGTTGGATTTGGAGAAGGTAAGTCTTAATAATTCCATTATTAACTACTCACTCCTCACCTTCCCTTTGACCTTTTTGGGAGACAGGACCAGTTCCAGGGTTCTCCTGGGGCATTGATAATGCACCACAACCTGCCCTTAGACCCACAGCTGACCTCAAAAGCAGGGCAGCACTGATCTGTTCTTTCATTTTGGTGGGAGGGAGAGAAATGCTCCCAGCTGGATGGTGGAGAGCAGCTCCAGCTCCCACACCTACCAAACATGCAGCTCGCACTGCCCAGTTCTGGAAAGAATATCTGAACAGAGGCATAGGAAGTCCAAGAAATGCAATAGGAGGCCGATCTGATCCACGAAGGACAGAGCAGAAGACTGCATAGAAAAGCACGGCACAGCATTTAGCGTGCCACAATGTTCTCAGCTTCAGTTAGTATTATTGTTTAGCTGTTGCCCCTCTTTAGAATGATGGTATTATCACAGAGTTCAGGTATTACTATTGTTTCCCACAGATGATCAAGTGCTGTGCCCAATTTACAGTAGGGGCATGTGTGTATGAATGTATTTGAATAGGGGTTGATCATGAAGGATGCCAACCACCTGGAGCACACCTGCATTCATTAGAAGTTTGGGGTTTTCAGCAACTGCCAGGGTCAGGGCTTGACACAATATCTTTTACTGAATTTACTGTAATAAGGACAATATCAACCACCAAAAACCAGAACCAGTAAGTACTGTCAGGATGATCCTTCCATTTCACTTTAAACTGCAACAGTAACAGCAATGTGTAAGAATGACAGACTGTTCCTCAACTACTATTATTTATTGCAGCAGCTCCTGGAGGACTAGCAGGTCGAAGCCCTCTTGTACTTGGTGTTGTTCATGATATACAGTAAATAATAGTCCCTGTCCCCAAAGCTCCAAAACTAGTAAGCTGACACACAACCTTAAATATTTAATACACCTTCCATACCCACATAAACACCTCACTCACATCAAGTTGCTACAAGACACAAACAAATGTTTTATACTATAGTAATCTGAACAGATTAATTAATATTTCTTGGAGTTTTCCTTCCACATTCAAAAGAACTGGACATTGAGAGGCTGAGAGCAGCATCTGCCATATGTGCTTCTATTTCTAACGCAAAAGGTTATACCAAACGGCAAACATACTGATGGCGAAGTGAACAAGCCTGCTGACACATGCAGGGTATAATTCTGTACTTACATGTACCTATCCAAAAGATGTATGTTGACTTCTAGAGACTTTTAGAGAAAGGAAGACTTTTCTTCTAGAGAACAGAAATGCTATGCCTGAAAGAGCCATTCCTAGAGAATTCTGCGGGAGCAAGGATGGTACATCTGGGACAATAGCTATTTCTGTCATCTAGGTAAGTCCATCCTCTTTCAGAAAAAAATGGGCCAACTTCTCGGAGTCACATGGCTGCAAACCCATTAGCACTGTCACATTTCAGAAATGTTATTGTGAGTGCCTCTCATGCTGACATCATTCACTGTGTACAATAAAACCACGACCTTTTCTCTTGGTCGGGCCCACAGCTTTGATAGGTTCTTTGGTTTCTTTCTTCTTTTTTTTTCCCCTATAAGCAGGCTGTATCCATATTCTGCCATTTCTCCTTGAATTGTGTCTTCAATAGTCAGATGCTTCTTTCTGACCGTATTGCTAAAACACTTGTTCAGGCCCTTATATTCTGATTTTACCCAAAATTACCTTCTTCACTACAGCTCTTCCCTTCTAGCCTCCCACATATTCATATTCACCTTCTTCTCTGTACAATCCTCTGCAACTAAGGAACATCTGCCTTGCCTTTCAGTCTGACCCGATGTATCTTTCCCACACCTTGAATCCATCAATCCCCTGATTATGACATTTAAGCTCCTTCCCCCCATTTCAGAGCTTTGCTCTGCTTATTTATTCAAGTTGGCCCTTATTGCACCTCCTCCCCACCACCCTGGCAGCAATTCCAGCTTTGACAGCTGACTCCCTATTTCTCTGTCAAACTAATAATGGTCTCTTCCTTGCTACCCTTTTTTAGCCAAATAGAAAGGCCACTGCCTTATTTTTCTTTTAAATTCCTTGTCAGTACATTCTTCTGATGAAATGCCTACATGAAAAAGTGCAGCAAAGGCTGGTAAGAACGCTGGGGTAGGAACGGAGATTGTGAGACTACTTTTGCCTAAAGCATTCAGAGCAAAAACTGCAAGTGTTTCCCCTCCTGCCTGTCCACTTAGGCTTTGCAGAACAAGGTCTGTGCTTGACCACTGCCCCATTCTGACCGAGCTTGTTGCCTGCTCCTTTACAAAATCTATCGGCTATTTCAGACTATATCAGACAAATGCCACCTGCGTCTCCATCTCCACATTGCCCATCAACTTTGAAGCTGAATGAGTTTCAACTGAGGGCAGAATTTGGCCTGTTTCCTTAACTAAATACGGTCCTGTCAGAATGCTCTTACATTAGCTGGGGACAAAAAGAAAAGGAGAAGAAAAATTAAATTATGGAGAAAAGGTTTGAATCGGGAAAAGTCATTAAAAAGACATCATTAAATATATGGGAATTTAAGCAGCTTTTAACAAAGAATGCAGCTGGAAAGAAAGCCTAACTGTATTTTAAAATCTGACAATTATGTTCTGCTTTATAAATTCTAATCTTTAAAAGACAACACTACTGTACATTGAGGAAGGCTAGGGAGAATTTTTCATGCAAAGTCAATGACAATCCTAAAATTCAAGGACAGATAAGAGGTATGGTTCAGTCTTATGTTTATAAAGTGCTATCCATCCACACTTGCATAATATATTTTTGCAGAATCCTAAATCACCTAATAGTGTGATAAAATGCATGTTGGCCCAAGTGCCAGCATCATAATGTTGCAATAAATTAAGTTCTGATACAGAAGCATAGCTCTGCTTATTTGTCTATGCACAAATACGCATTTGCACGCATACAGCAAACATGTGACCAAAATCACAAAACAACAGCCCTGATTCTACATGTCTGTAAGACGACAAAACTTCCAGCAATGTAAGTGCAAAATGAACTGCATAGTGCAAAACCTGAGTCCCGCATAACTGCATGCTACATACTGCAAGATTCATACTGAGCTTAATTAGGATAGGTACTTAAGCACTAAGTGAATATCACATAAAATATAGATTAATATCCAGAATCAGAAATTGACTGCTGCCAGCTTTACCTAAATATTGGCATGACAAAATTGAAATTATATGGACATAACCTTATATACACCTCATCAGACTTTCTAACCACTCACACTCTCTTAGAGTGGTGACCATTAAAAACTTTACAGCTTAATTTTTCCAAATAGCTGGCATTACTCTGGCTTTTATGGTATTTTCTATGGTTAGTGTATAGAATATTTAAAGAATATTAAGATGATGTTATTTATAAGAATTTTAATGGAAGTTGCTCTATTCTGTCTGTTGTAAAATTTAAAGTGTAATAATTTCTCCTGTTTTCTCTGTTTTAAACAGACTGCTCCAAGAGTTTCCATGTATCTCCAGTAGCTGTAAAGAGTCTATTACTGTGGGAACTGAATATCACCTCAGTATACTCTATATGTAATAACAATGTATGCTTTTATAACAAAAATAGACGGCTAAGGCCAGCACTTTTTCCTCATTTACTTTATATTGATAGATGACAATCCTGATAAGACAGAGATAGACCCGCCATATTTATAATGAATCATTTTATAATCAAATACTGTTTATTAACCTGGTCTCTGGCCAATCCAGCACCTGGCTGCCAAGTTCATAATTACACTGGTCTACAGTGAAGGGTATGAAATAAATTAATTTCATGCCATTTTTGGTCTTACTCTAAAGTACATTTATTAGCTGGCTAGTGTTGGCAACAATTAAAGTTTGCTAATTCAGGTCTTGATTTTCCCTATTTAAATTCTTTTTGATGTCTCTTTGCTCCATATTCTCGAGTCCAATCCGTTTTTTAAACTTACTTTACATCTTCCTTCTTTGCTTAGTGATTTTGTACTTTACAGGCTTGTTCCAACTTGTTCTCTAGTGAGAACTTCAAAATATATATTTTTACCCAAACTCCAACAAGTCTAAAGCTAAAATCATGAACATGCTTAATATAAAATTACATTTGGATTGCTGACTTTTATGGCACATACAGCTGTAATGATACATTACTTATCAATCCCTCATTTTTAATGTCAGACATGTTATGTTAAGCTAGCTTTTTCAGTAATGGATTTACTGATTAGTTCCTGTTTTGGTCTATAATTGTTCAATGATTTCCTCAATATTAGCTTAACCAAAAGGTTTATATATAATTCTTTGCAACATGCTTGACAGAAATACAGAAGCATTCACGAGAGAATCACAGTTTAAGTTAATCAATAAAGGTTTTATCAAGAGTTTTTATTTATAGCTAATGCAAATGTTAGAAAAAATGTTACAGCCATTAATTATTAGCAGTTTTTTTAAAGCACAATGTAAGAGTTGAATAAATGTACTTTAAGACACTTAAAGCCCAGGCATTCTTTTTAAAATGACTAGCTAAAGAGCCCCTTGGGCTGTCTTTTTACTGCTTTTCAAAGCTCTAATAGCACTTTTTCACCAAAGACACACCCCTTGAATCCTCCGAGAGATACAATAGCATAATTGTTCTTTTAGGTTTTAAGGCCTTGACATATCTGTCACTGAAAGAACAGTGAATAATAATACCAGAACTATTTTATGCAAATTCCACTTAGAGGTTTCAAGATTTTTGTGAGACTGATCTTGCCTCCTTGTTGACAGTTTTATTGTCACATTAGCTTTACATGAGAAAGTGGTAAAGTTTTCTTCTTTGTTAAATAATACCCCATTCTAAAATCTTTTAGATAAAGTTAAAAACAAATACAAAAACAATGAGATGGAAACATCAATTTGGAAAGGTATCAAAGGAGAAAAGAGTAGTCACTTGTAAGAATTTTTCCCACTGGCTTTCATTTTTCAAATTATAAGTTGCACTCATTATAATGTGTAATATGTACAAAATGAATATTTACTTGCATATATGTGTGTATTTACACACACATATAGGGTTATGAATAAAACATACCAGGATGTGTATTCTTAGGCTAGTCAATGATGAATGGCTCATATCTCAAGGTTGCAAAGCTACCAAATACTTTCTGTGTGTATATATATGTTCGTAGGCGGCTGACCGTATACAAACAAAATACATGCTAATAGGTTGCAACTGCTAGGTTCAGTTGGCAGAGAGGGGATGAGAGAAATATATGCATACATCATAGAAGATGCTTTTAGGTCAGCTTTGCAAAATTGCCTGAGATGCAGAGTTCTGAAGAAGATGCCATCTAAGATACAGTCACAAATATACCTAAGATACATTCACAAATACTCAGAAATACAGTATTTGTGAATGTATCTTAGATGGAGCCTGGAGCCCGTCTACTCCAGTGCCAAACAGTATAGAGTATAGGTCTCTACAGAATTTACAAATAAATCATTCTGCAAAAAGGAATTTTTCTTTCTTCCACACTGAAAACAAATCTGCATTTTGGCCTACTATCCTGTTCGCTAAAGAAGGAAAAGAAATAGCTTTACTCTGAGCCAGAGGAGTCTTTTGACTTATGTTTAAAAGTATCCTCAGAATTCCTCAGACCATGGTTCTAGAGCCAGTCCAGTCCAGACCCAATTCTTGTGACTCAGGTCTCTCTCCTTATAGTGCACTAGGACAAAAAGAAGAGCAAGAATGACTACAGAAAACAGATGTTTAAAGAACAAGAGATGCACGAGAGGTCACCCCTCTTTTTTTGGAATGCCTGTAGGACAGAACAAGGGGAACTCATTTTCCTTTCAGTATAGTGTTATCTCTATATACTTGCATATAAAATAAAAAATTCAGCCAGCTCCCAAGTCAAAACCTTTTACAGCAAAAAAAAAATTAGAGCAGAAAAATTTTACAAACTGAAAGAATAGGTCTCCCTGTTAGCCCAGCTTCTACGGAAAGCAACCCCAGAATGAGATCCAAACTCCCTGCAGAGCAAGGAAAGGGAGAATATCCCAGTACAATTCCAGTATTTAACCCTGGGATTTTTCACTACAGTCTAACCCGACGCCACAGATAATCCTTCCTGGGAATGGGAGAGGAGAAGATAGGAATTGTACTATATGGCTTTATATCCTGCTCATGGGCAGGGATGTATCCAAGCAATACAGAGCTCCTCCACATACAGACAGTGGGAAGAGAGGATTCACAGAATCCAAGAGATTTATGCTGTGCAAGTGTTTTTGCAATGGATTTTCTACTGTTCAAATGTAGTCTTCTACATTTATATCATGCCTCTAATTTGACTGTTTTCAAAGCATTGTTTCAACTTATAGACAGTCGTTTGATTGTGCAGGGGTACAGAACTACCCAGTACTGGTGGAAAGGTAGCTCTGCTCAAGGGCATACTATGAATCCATATGATTATGAAAATAATCCTGGGATATTTAATATTCATGAGGAGCAAACATGACCTCCAATTTTAAGCTCTTACCTGAAAACACTATTACAGAGTAAACTGCATAGAACTATAATATAATAAAAAGTTATTTTGCATAAAGTTGAGCAAAAACTTCTACATTTAATGTAAAATGGATTCATACTATTTTTACACTGAATCCAGCTACATAAGTTCTTAGTACTGAAACTCATGAAGCACCAGGTTCAAACATACTTAGTTTTCCCTTGAGTTAAACTCATTATATAGACAAAAATCAGATTCAAATTTACCAGTTTATACTTCATTTGCAAAAAAGTGGAGATTCACAGGACTCTTCACTCTCAGTACTGATTCAATAAATACCTCTGATCTGCAAAAATCCACATTTTCATTTGTAAAGCAAAGGATTGCTATTGACCAGACTGTGTATCACTTAGTCCTGGTAGCGAACAACACCTCAACCAAGCACCTGTAGTACAGCCAAGAGAATTACTTGTAAGAGTAACTGATCAGCACTGCATGAGGAATTCAACACAGTGCTCAGTGAACCCAAAAGATCGGACAAATGCAAAGACTGCTTGAGATTTTTTTTCTCACCTCACTAAGTTGTTCTTTAAGCCGTTCATATAATTCAGATGCCAGGTACTCAACCAGACCCCTCACTGGCTCAAGCTGGCCCGGCTGGACTGTTGGGTCCTCCATGACAGACAGTATTTTTGATAGAGACTGTGGGGAAAGAAAATCCCTTTGAGCAGAAATATGCCCAAAACTAATTTAGGAGGTGGTTTTCCAAGGCATGCAACCATCACAACACAACATATTTGTTGATGTGTATGCAACTATGCACATTTGCTCCTTACATTGTATATGTAACCACAAATTATAGGTTACAAGCATTCAACCTCCTTGAGTTGGCATTTCTTTCCAAGGTCAGTGGGTGAGCAGTGGGTGGATGCTAAAACGTTGGAGAGGAAGTATGCAGCTGCTGGGTCTGCTGATAGGTAGAGCAGAACATCTTTTTTATAGTGAGAGGAAGAGGCAGGGAGAAGGACATGTTTTTTCTGGATGTGGTGGTACCACAGGGCAGAATAGAATGTGCCTGGACTTTCAGGTTGTCGGTTTCTGTCTGATGCTAGAAGCAACTGAGGGAGTTAAATGAAGTGGGAGTAAACCTGGGGATAGGACCCAGTTTCAAGTTTTATAGTGACATCCTTTCCATCCTGCCTTTGATCATGGGGACACCTCACCCACAGCAGCCACAGCCTATTGATGTGAGAAAGATGAAAATGGTTTCTGAATGTCTTCCATGTGAGCCACGGCAACCCTGAAATAAGGAATATCCCCTTTAGGCATCACAAGGGGACAGATGGAGCAAAGCCCTCAGTGGGACCTGACCAGCAGAAAAAATACTGGTTGTGTATTTCATGGCTTCTTTGAAGACAGCAAGTGCCCCAAAAATGGGGGGTGGAGGAGGCGCAGCAAGGACCCACAGATCCCTCAGGTCAGGGAGCCTGGAGCTGAGGGGCCCATCCCACCGCCCCAGCCAGGAGCAGGGCAGCTGGGGGGCACCATTGGCAGCCCCAGCCCCCGGCATTGGGCATCTCCCTGGGGATGGACTGAGGCCAGGTTGGGATGTGGGCCTGCAAGTGGCTTGGTGGGACCCATGGCTGGGACAGGACGTGGCTGTGGGGAGCTGGAGACCAGCCCTGCTGCGGCATCGCTGGGGCAGAGACTGTTGGCCCCAGGGGGCTGAAACGGGGTCCTGGGCTGTGGGCAGGGTGGGGGAGTCCCGGGGGGAACTGGGCAGGGATGTTCAGGCCCATCAGTGCCCTGATGGGGGGAAATGTTCTGAGTCACCTGTTTGGAGATTTCAAGTAGAAACAACCATTGCTGAGCGAAGCGTGTGGACCGCATCTTAAATCCCAGCAGGGATGCAGAAGAGAATGCAGCAGGTGACTTTTGTTTTGAGTGGTACATCTGCATGATCCATAAAGGAGTTCTATTAAATTACTACAAATTCTGTATTCAGACAAGCAGTAATATCAAACCCCATACTTCAGGCCTTCGGTTGGTCAGGAAAGATTTATTTCTTCTAAATGCACAAGTACTTAGCAGCAGGAGAGAACTGCCTTGTTCTGAATCAGCACAGACTGGCTATGACAGGAGACAAGCACACTAGATAATATATATCTAAGGTGAATTTTCATTTACAGATGCCTGATTGATATAGCTTTCTTGAATAACTCAAGCTGGTAGGGAAAGCAGGAATTTTCTGCCTTTCCTTGCAGCCTGGAGTAGGTTCAATTTCCTGAGATTTCCCATGACCATCTAATTTCTTCCAGTTCTTTCGCTTTCAAGGGGCTCAGGTACTGGGCCATGGTGGTCTTTCCAGTTCTGTGCATGTTGACCACAACATTAGGTCCTAGGGGCTGAGGTGCTTGATTTTAAAGTGAATTTCCGGGATACTCAGGATCAATCCAAATAATAATGACCTAACACTGTATGAAGCTCCATCAAAACGAGGTCTTATTCTGAGCACTTTGGCTCTTTGAGCTGAATTTTAACATAGATCTAATATCTAGTGAATTAATATCTAATTTATATCTAATTAATTCAAAAATTCACTTAAATTCTAAATAATTCCAAATTTTTAGCTGATCTAATATCAATTGTTGTCAGGCATCAGAAGTACATTATGGTATAAATATAATAAATAAGTTCATCTGGTTCATCTGTTCCCTGAACTAAAAATGGTATTTTAGAGATACAGACGGTTCAGGAATTTGTTCATAGTGAGGCTGTAACGCAACTTAAAAAATTACAAATGAAAAAGAGAATATGTGTCTTTAGTATAACTTGAGAAATCAAAGAAAGTTTTGCTTTTTTTTTTTAGTCAGCATGATGCGTGAAGGAGAAAGTGTATTTTTAAATACAAGCAAAGATTTTTTTTTCTGCTTTACCTGTTAGTCTATTTCTCTCTTCATTTTATGGGTCCTATCCTTAATCCCCTGTACATTCTCAGGCATCAGCTCTAAATTGAGATCAGTTCATCTTTATATCTCCATGTATGCAGCTGAAACTTGTCTGCCTGCACAAGCTTATTTTCCTGATGATTTAGTATATACAATTAGATGTCTACATCCAAAACACACCTTTCTACAAATCCAGCCCACTGAATAAAACTCATTATCTTAAGACTTTTCTATGGACAAAGGTTATGCTTTTCAGAGCTATATTAATCTCTTTGTCTAAACATCACTACCTTAATTGGTTTAGATACTGTTTTGAGTAAAAGGGTGTGATTAATGTGAACTAAATACGACTGGATTAACTCAGCATCACTCTACAGTATACACAAACCTATTTTCATTAGAACTGTGAGAGTGCTTGGGAAAACCCAGCCTTGGTAAGCAAATTCCTTGCAAAAACCACCAGAGAAGGTGAGCAGATGAAAGGTATCTTAACTGTGCTGAGGACTTTCTGTCAAAGGAGGTGTATTGTGAGCCAAGATAGTTTTCACCAGTCAGAAGGGCAAGCTATGACACGAAGGGTTACATTTCACATTTGGCCAGGAGGCATGAAATAAATAAATAAATAAGAAGGATATCCAAGAGTTTCAGGAGCAGTTCTTTCACTGCCAGGCACATTGAATTGCTGCTACGAAACTAAGGAATGAGGGATGGACAGAAGCTGGGGGACTTGAGAAGGGTGAGGGAGGGGAGTAGTCCTGCCCTGCAGAAGTGTTTCCTTGCATCTGTCAATTGCCTCAAAGGGCAGAAGCCACTCTCTCAGCTAACAAAGAGGCAGAAAAGGGCTCTGCCCTGCCTTTACAGTGTTTAAGTCCATCTCGGAACTTTAGAGCCTGATACAATGTTCAATTGCCAAAGACGGTAATAGGAATAGCCATTGTGGCAAATGAGGAACTGAAGGAGAGTTGAACAATATCGTGAGACAGAAAATGGCACAAAGATACTACAGAAGAATGGAAGCTCAGGGCAATAAATAGAAAATAAAACCAGTAACAGAAGACCCCATGAAAGTACAAAGGGAATGGAAAAAAACACTGAATGGAGAATGTGACTCATAAACACAACACACCACTGTGCAGATAAGATTCACAACTGCTCGAGTGAGAAAGCAGGGGCACCTCACCATGCCTGGAGGTGAATTCCCTCCCACAAGACTTCCAAGCATGGCTCTCTCAGGTCCCTTCCCTTTAGAGAGGAAATGTCATAAACATTAATCTCCATTCCACATGACAGACACATAGGGAACTAAGCCTCACCCAAATACTCCTTCCTGCACTTCAACCCTCCCTTGAAGTGGCATTCCTGGAAGGCACTAAAGAGTTTCACACATCACCTCTAAAAAATACCATCAAGTTTCGTTCTCTAACTCCTGATACTCCAACTCCCATAGCAATCCTGTCACCTTTTCTTTATTTTAGCTTGTTGTTGGAATAGCAAACAGAAAGAAAACAATTGAGTCTCTGCATTTACAACATTGGATTTTTGCAGCCAGCAAACAGCATCCCTTCATGGCTGAGCTCTAAGATCTCAGGTATCTTATGCATTCCCCCATTTCCCTTACCAGCCTACCTCTGTCCAAAGTAAAATCTAAGCCTCTCTCTCACACACATCTCTTTGTAGATGTAAATTAGTCAGCTCAAGCTTAACATGGAGAAGAAAGATCTTCTCCCGTTCTTCCCAATCACTGTGGACAATATCCACAGCCTGTCTGCCACTCAGGCCCATAAAGTCAGAACCCTCTTCAGCTCAGGGCCCTCTGTCTATGCCCTCACAGTGAAACTCTAAGTCTTGCTGAGATTCTTTCTGCATCCCATTCATCTAAGCAACATATCCAGACTTCCATCTCTCATCTTGATTGCTGCAACATCCTTTTCTCAAATCTTGACAATTACAGTCATGCACTGCTCATATCCATTCACAGTTCTGCTTCTAAAATCATTTTCTCACAGACCATTTTCTCAGGCTGTTGCTTTGACCATGTCATTCCTCTTTCTGTATCCACTTGTCTGGCTCCATGTTACATTATTACATCAAACATAAGCATCTCCAGCCTTCCCTGGACCATCAGAGTCTACCCTCAGCCTATGTGTCATTTCTCAATCAATAGCTCCCATCTCTGACCAATTCATGATGTTAGCTTCCTTCTCCAGCTTATCAGGTATCCTAGCATGAACCAGTTGCCTATTAGTATTCTTAGAGAGTTTTCAGTGCAAAAATCCCTCCTAAAACCCCTTTTTTTTGCTTGATACCTACAAAAGCCAATTACTTTGCTGCTGTACTAGTCCTGATTCTCTTCTGCTCTGGGATCCTCTTGGGACAGGATGAGGATTTTTTGTCAGGGAACAGGTTACATCTCCCAGATTATCCTGAGCTACTCTACTGATGCTAACAATTGATTTTGAGACAGGCTCCTTCAGGGATGCATTTACTTACAACAGCTAGCAGTAGACACTTTCAAGGCAAATATCAGTCAAGAGTCAGTAGAACAAAGATTCACTTATCTTGCCTTGATTCCCAAACCATGAAGGCCATCTTCTAGAAGGTAGAGTTGAGCACATGATGTAAGAGGTGCCTCAACTTTCCATTATTAGTTGAGTCTGAGCTGCGTCTGAGCTTGGCAAAACTCTCTGCTGGTCCGTTTGGACAGTTTGGTGCTTTGTGTTTCTTTCACAAGCACAGACTAACAAGAGAGAAGGAAAGAACTTTGTCCTTGCTGCCTTTTGTCTGCTTCTTCCAACAAACATTACATGTATTCCATTCCAACTCCTGCTGTTATTCTCCCTTCTCATCCTTAAGCTTTTTCCATTTTTACAAGACTTCCAGACAGTACCTCTTCTTCTAAATCCCATGAGTCTCCTACACGCAATTCCAGCTCAATCTAACCTTCCATTACTTTTCTTTAGCCCCATCCTAACATACTGACAATATGCTGATTGCTGTTTCCTTACCTTTCTTATTTAGATATTCTCTTCCAATACACTTTCCACTGATTCTGTTCAATTCCTGGAGTGTGCCATCAGCTACAATTCTAGTCTCCATTTCACCAGTGCAACGTAATACAGAGTAAAGATTTGCTGGGCAGTTCAGGACTTTTATCAGCTGAAACAGTAACAAAATATAGCTTTTAATGTCTAATACGACTTGAAACGCAAATAAAATTAATTTGGTGGACAATATCTAGTTGTACGAGTCAATTGTCTTAAAGTGGATCAATGATCAAAAATGAAAGCTCCTACTGATTTGGATACTGGGAAAAGTGCTAACATTTAAACTTCCACAGTGTCTAATGTTCTATACCTATTACTCGCCTTGTGTTGGTCTCTTCATTGCTTGAAGGCCAAAATTCAACTTCAAGAAAAATAATTTAAGAAAATAATCACACAGATGTATAGAAAAGTACATAAAAGCATCCTTGACACAAAAAAATGTAAATCACAACACTTACAACTTATTTTCTTTCCTTTCTCCTCCCCTTCTTTTTCTAAGGCATAAAAAGAATTAAAAAAAAAAAAAAAGTAAAACAAAAAAAAAAAAGGAAACCTGGCATAGTTATCATTCATGTTGATGTCAACAGCCCTACATAGACAGGTAACAGGAAAATACCACCCCAGGGATCCTATTCATGGTGCACAGCAGGGCCCTGTCTGTAATTACTGTGGCCTAGTTATTTCTCGGGGAAAAAAGTCCAGCACCAGATCCTTTTTTTTTCTTAATAGGTGAAGTTGAACCTAAAGCACTGTAATTTTAATCAAATCTTTCCCATCTGCGTGTAGTGTCTCTGAGAAGTTGAAGATTTAAGTGTATGTTGTAGGGTTTGCTGAATAGTCCCAGCGGGGGGAGAAAGGGCAGAGAGATGGTAATTATGTTACACTTAAAGGTATTTCTGTTGCCAAGGAAGGGGTTTTTTTTTGTTGGGTGTTTTTTTTTTTTTTTTTCCTCTCTCTCTGTCTCTTTTCCCCCTTCCCCTAGTGAGGGTTAAGATGATGTCATGGATGGAAAGGAAATACTGCAATGGAATAGAAGGCAAAGACAGAGGGAGAGGGGGAAACGATAAAGCAGCATTTTATAATATGTCCATGAATTGTTTTAAACATAAAAGGTTTCAAGAAGGATGATGAAGTAGTTTGAGGTGGTATTTTCTGTGTTGCTTCTTTTCCCCAGTGAAGTCTCATACTCAGAAACACTAAGTAAGAGCTTATAGTGAATATGTTACCTTTAATATTTTTGATTTCTAATCTCTCATCCCTCTTTATGAGGAGATTACATAGTTTGCATTACAAGTTTGCTGTTTGCGCCATTTGAGTCGAATCATACAATGTTGTAATGATGGCAAAATTTAAACAGGAGAAGAATCAAACTCCTATATCAGATGTTTCAGTCTAGCAACTACTTGGCCATAAAAGAATATTAAGGAAACACGTCCTTTAGCACTTTTTGGGAAAGAACATAAGTCGAGGAACTGACAGCTAATGCAAAAAGCTTATCCAGAGAAGGGCTCATTCAGCTGTTATAGTTTTAAAACAACACCACACTTAAAATCAAGCTGGTATGTGCTTGCATTCTTAAAACAAACGCTATCAAAATATCATGTTGTTTCTTAAAGTTATGTTTTTCTGTTTTGATCTGTTGCCACTCTGGTTTCTAGACAATACCAGCATAACAACAGTGATGCTTAGTGTTCAACTGTTGCTTATAATTTAACTCTTTCTTCCCACTGCTTAAGTTATGTGTATATTTGGGCAGCCAGCCTGCAGCTCTAGAGCCAGTCAAATGCCAGCTCCCATTCCCATGTCATGTCCTGTGAGCAAGAGGGTAGCTGTGTTCATGTAGAGGTTAGTTATAATGCAAATAACTGGACATCTCAAATGTGCAGTCTAGATAACAGAAACTGTGGTTGTGGCATCTGCCTTAACATACTCACTCCCAAGGAAAGTATGATAAGATTCTGTATTTACTGAAAATGGACAATTAATTAATCCCCAAGTTATTGACTGATCAACTACAATACTACAGATCCACTCATGTGGTTTTATGTCCTATCTCTTTGAGAGGGTGTAGTGTGAAATACCAGTACCAGTTTGTGTCCACAGCCTTTGAGTTTCCTTATGTACCAGTCTGAGCATGCTTTCATTTATGTTAGATCAAACTAAATGGTTAGAAAAAAATACCAATATGAACAAGCTATACACCCTGAAGCAATTGTTTCTTCCAGTCTACAAGTTTCCAGAATATGCAGGAAGATCTATTCTTGGAGTCTACCTTGCTGAGGTGTCACTGAATTGTGATAAGGTCAAAGTTCAAAAGCGTGACAATCCAAATATGTGGTCAATACTTCTCAACTCCAGAAAGGATGGGAGAAATAAAAGAAAGAATTCATTTAAAAAAAAAAAAAAATCATAAAACTACAAAGTATATGAACATTCAGAGACCTTTCTAACAAAAAGCCAAAGTCTTCCTTTCACTGAAGTTATATTCACTGGGCCTCATTATATTTTCACAAAATCAAGTATCATTTACAACTTAGTTATTAGAAAAAAAATAAGGAAAGAAGGAACACGAAGAAATAGCTTTGCTTTTTCAGTGAAAGTTTCAGGTCATTTAAATAGTTTTCTGTTCTGACTCACAATTACCTTGCAATAAATTTCACTCCACACCAACCTCTCTGTTCTTTGTATATGTATACTCTTGACTGCTGTTAATTTAAGCAAATATTTTTAATTCTAGCATGATTAATAACACAACAATGTTACATAACATGTGTGTGCATTTGTATATAGCAAGCATACAAACATAGTAATTTCAAAATTTATTCTTATTGATAAATTCTTCTAAAACAGTTGCTTATCATCCAAGACAACTTCCGATAGAGAAATACATGATAATGCAACATTAAGATTGTCAGTATCAGAGTGAAGGAATGCAAAAGTTAACAATTTAAAGTAGTGGATGTTCAATGTTAATATTTTCTCATTTTATCTTATCCATAAATAGTAATAATAATGAGCTACATGTCCAATAAGAACAGCTGGAATGGAAAAATACCATCCAACAGATAGCTGAGATAGGAGTTTTTAAGAGCCCTATTCTGTTTCTTTCCTGACCTTAATTTTAACTTAATTATTTACTTAGTATAATATCAACAAAGAGGTTTTGCATTCTCTAAATATTTCAAATAAAATACATGAAATTGGCAAATGAAGAAAAGAGTGACTGCTACCTTCTTGAAGACACAGAAATATTTATGGGGTTATATGTGTGCAAATGTATGTAAACTTATACAGGCTTTGGTACAATATTATTCCACAAATATTCTACCATTCAATATGAACCATGTAACTGGACTAATTATATATACGGACTGTCAGGACAATACTGCTCAGCTTTATGCACTTTTCAGTGATATATTCATTGGAGTGAAAAACATTCACTGAAGTTCTAGAGAACTGTTTAATGGGGGCCATGGTTCATTTCATAGGGCTTCAAGAGTAACATTGTAATGTTATATAATGTAACATAAATGCAGTCCTGGTTAACGGGGGAGGTCCCGGACGACTGGAGGCTTGCCAATGTGACGCCCATCTACAAGAAGGGCCGGAAGGAGGATCCGGGGAACTACAGGCCTGTCAGCCTGACCTCAGTGCTGGGGAAGATTATGGAGCAGTTCATCTTGAGGGCGCTCACAAGGTATGAGCGGGACAACCAGGGGATCAGGCCCAGCCAGCACGGGTTCATGAGAGGCAGGTCCTGCTTGACCAACCTGATCTCCTTCTATGACCAGGTGACCCACCTAGTGGACGAGGGAAAGGCTGTGGATGTGGTCTACCTGGACTTCAGCAAGGCCTTTGACACCGTCTCCCACAGCATTCTCCTGGAGAAGCTGGCGGCTCACGGCTTAGACAGGTGGACTCTGCGCTGGGTCAAAAACTGGCTGGACGGCCGGGCCCAGAGAGTTGTGGTGAATGGAGTTACATCCAGTTGGCGGCCGGTCACGAGCGGTGTTCCCCAGGGCTCAGTTTTGGGGCCGGTCTTGTTCAATATCTTTATCGATGATCTGGATGAGGGGATCGAGTGCACCCTCAGTAAGTTTGCAGATGACACCAACTTGGGCAGGAGTGTTGATCTGCTCGAGGTTAGGAAGGCTCTGCAGAGGGACCTGGACAGGCTGGATCGATGGGCCCAGGACAACTGTATGAGCTTCAACAAGGACAAGTGCCGGGTCCTGCACCTCGGCCACAACAACCCCATGCAGCGCTACAGGCTTGGGGAAGAGTGCCTGGAAAGCTGCCTGTCGGAAAAGGACCTGGGGGTGCTGGTTGACAGCCGGCTGAACGTGAGCCGTCAGTGTGCCCAGGTGGTCAAGAAGGCCAATGGCATCCTGGCCTGTATCAGAAATCGTGTGGCCAGCAGGAGTAGGGAAGTGTTTGTGCCCCTGTACTCGGCACTGGTGAGGCTGCACCTCGAATACTGTCTTCAGTTTTGGGCCCCTCACTACAAGAAGGACGTCAAGGTGCTGGAGCATGTCCAGAGAAGGGCAACGAGGCTGGTGAGGGGTCTGGAGAACAAGTCTTGTGAGGAGCGGCTGAGGGAACTGGGGTTGTTTAGCCTGCAGAAAAGGAGGCTGAGGGGAGACCTCATCACTCTCTCCAACTACCTGAAAGGAGGTTGTAGCGAGGTGGGTGTTGGTCTCTTCTCCCAAGTAACTAGCGATAGGATGAGAGGAAATGGCCTCACGTTGCGCCAGGGGAGGTTTAGATTGGACGTAAGGAAAAATTTCTTTCCTGAAAGAGTGGTTAAACATTGGAAGAGGCTGCCCAGGGAAGTGGTTGAGTCCCCATCCCTGGAGGTATTTAAAAGACGAGTAGATGAGGCACTTAGGGACATGGCTTAGTAGGTGGTGGTGTTGGGTCGACGGTTGGACTTGATGATCTTAGAGGTCTTTTCCAACCTGAGTGATTCTATGATTTACAAGAAAAGAGTCTCTGGCAACTGGAGACAAAGACAAGCTAAAATTTTGTCATGGCAAATAGAGCCTGTCAGTAGACTGAGGTGCCACATGGGAAAAAACCCTCAAAACTCTTTCCTAAATAGGTGAAAAAGGTGGCAAAGATGTTTAGGGATCAGCTCCCCTGTTATCACTGACAGTGAAATGGTAAGATGGAGCCTAATTCCCTGGCTCTAGTTGACTTGTGAAGCCAAAGGGTAGTTATGGATTTCCTAGTTGCAAGGCCATTTGGTCTCAGGTTTTGCTTTCACCTACCCTTTCTGGAGGTTCCTCAAAATTAGCAGAGCTGTTTTGCTAGATTCTCTTTTGCCCTGATCAGACCATTTTGAAAGACGGCTGAAGAAATTCAGGAAGAATTTTTCACAGAAAGCAAAACTGGCACAAATATGTTGGAAGACTTTTTGGTTTAGGCTTAGCTTAGGTTTGGTTTTGGCTTAGTTTACTTGGTTGCTGTATGTGTTTATCAAAATAACTCTGGTGGCCTAGATCACTATGGTTTAAGAGCCAGAAGAAAGAAATAACAATTGATTTGCTGCTGTGGCTGGTACCAAACACAGATTTTCCAGAATTTTCTTGTTTATGGTAAGTTGCTCCCTGTCTATAAACTTAGGGACAGTAAGGGCTGAAATACTTTAATGTTTAATTTAATGCTGAAGTAGGCAAAAAGTAGCCTTTTCACTCGGGACACCAGTTTAAGATTGTTTTTTATTTTTCTATAGACCCTCATAATTACAATAGGACTCCTATCCTGTTGAATCAATTTACGATTAATACAGTTGCAACCTGCTGCTTACTTCCATGTTGTGTATATTGCTCTTCTGAACAAATACAAGTGAACATATATTAGTGTCTGAGGGAACAGAATTTCCAGATTGCATTTTAATGCAGTGTATTACTTTATGGAAACTTGCAGACAACCTGGAAGAAAGTTATAGGATGGAAGGAAATATGCATCAAATATAATATTCACTGCCTAAGTTGTATTTCCTGCCCTGTGAGTACCAGGAATCATATCCCCCACCCTCTGAGCTTCTGTCAGCAATCAACACCATTTACAACACATGCTGTATAGAGGAAAATTACATTACAATGATAGTTGATCTCTGTTATGACATGTATCTTCACGGCTACAGAGGGGAGAGATAACTCATCACTGAAATAGCCATGAGTGATATATCTGTCTTTCCTCATAAGAAGTGTCATAATAGATATTGGCCCTCATGTACTACCTATTTACAAAACCATTGTTCTTCAGAAAAGAAAGTTATTTATAAAGTCTAAGAAAATTAAAGCCCAGAAACATAACTAGAAAAGGAATTTTTCAATCCTGTACAACTTAAGGAAGTCTGAATTTTGCCATTACACAACATACCAAAACCCAACCCTACATCTAAACATTAACATGTGACAGCATACTATTACTTTCATACTTAGAGGTAAGTGCACATGCTACATGGAATATACACCAAAATGGTACACCAAAATGTTATCTTTGAAGAAATTTATCATAGCTAGACTGTTAATGGATGAGGCAAAAATATGCTGTCTACAAAGATGATTCCACATGAGCTCCAATAAAGCCTTTACAACATTGTGATCTGTCACATACACTACAGAATGACTGTCTTCAAAACAGCTGGAGAGGGTTGAACTTTGGCCTGCTTTCTTATGGAATAAGAGAAATCCCTCCCATATGACTGTCAAGTCTCTCTTTGCACCTTTTCAAACCCCTGGCCAACTGCAGCTACATTTGAAAGAGTAAAACTTTTAAAGATAATTAAATTCCTAGATGTTTTGTGAAAATCGGTGGCTGAAGAAGGGAAAGTCCCTCATGACTTCACACCTAGGAATAAGAGAGAGAACTTGGCTATTATATATTCCTCTTGGCAGTAGCCAGCCAGCCAGCCAGCCAACATGTGCACACGGTGAGTTTGCCATACAGGTTATCTGAAGTCTGCAAGGGTATTGCAAAGGGGAACCTGGGGCTTCACTAGGGTCTGGTAACACCCAACAAGCAACCTGGCCTTGCATGTTCTGCTGCTCACAGACTATTTGATTTTTTAAAAATGAAAACATTTGCTGTGTCTCTCCAATTTTACAGTCAGGGCTGCTCTAAAATCTGCTTTTGCCTTGGGCAAAATTCTTTTTAAGAACTTCAGTTCATGGATTTTACAACCAGAAGGGAATTTCTAAAAACCTTGAGCTCCTAGCTTGACCTGCATAACACAAGGCACAGAATTTTATCTCGTAGTTCCTGCAGGATTATTTTCTTTTTCTATGTAAGTGAACTGTATTGAATTTAATAATTCTAAGGAGCAAAAAGATTTAGAGGTGAAGGATTATTCTCATCTCCTGGCTAAGGCCCCTATCCAGCAAAGTGCTCAGGAACTGGAAAAATCATATGAATTCAGTAATAGTATGTGTCAAATTAAGCAGGTATTTATGTTTTTCAATGGATCTGGACTAAGCTTGTTACGGATTGCTATGGGGTTAGGCAATCAAATTCAGTTCTGATCTATAAAACTTCATGCTGTTATAACGCAGTGATTTTGGTCATCAGTCTGAAAAAGTCAAGTCATGACATCACTGTACAAATGCCAAGTTTTTCAGACTTTTCAGAAAGTTATTGGTACACCAGGTAACCGCTATGTAAGATTATGAAACATTTTCTAAAGTGACAGATAAGTCTGTAATTCTCAAAATACTCTTCTTATATGTGCTGGGTTTGATTTTGATTAATAATGACGTGTTATGCTATTTATTTCACTTGCACCCTGAGATATTGTTTTCACCATAAGACATAAATCACAATAAGCTGAAATACATACTTTTCAAGCTGTAAACCTATAGAAACTACTACAAAGTAAATTAAACGAATTCCTATATTCAGATTTTGTTACCTGTTAACTCCTCTGATTTGTTCAAGTAAAAACATTGCTTCCTGACAACATCCATAAACCTTAAGTGTGAACTACTCTTATTTCCCCTTAAATATACATAAATTTTATCATTTAATATTATATATACACAAGTGTATACAAGTATTTAAACTTTACTTTGTGGTTTAATATTTATATAACTAGCCACTTTTGAATACACTTATATGTGCGATTTTTCCTAGACAAAATAGCTATTAAAGTGAACACAACATAAAAGTAACTTTTACCAAGTAATGGATGCTTCATTTTACATAAGAAAAGAATGTATGAAGTGCTAACCACCTACATAGTGAAAATAATAACACTTTCTTCCTTTCTTCCCTCCAAAACACAACCCAAGTCATTAACCTTTTTAGAAAATTTGAGTTTTGCTTCTCACCTCAGCAGGATTTTAAGAAAAACATGCCACACAACCCAAAGAGATACTGTTTTCTAATCTTGAAATTGTTTTTGAATGTTGGTTGTACTTTGTCTTGTCTATGCATTTTGATACATACCTTTTGCAACAACATGCTATACCAAGCCACTGTATATGGAGATAATGAAATGTTTGGGTTAGGAGGCACTCAAAATATACCTGTGATATTACATTATATCAGTATGATTCTTAGGCTGTGATGTGTATTATTGGTTAATTAAGGCATGGGAAATAATGTATATGAAAAGATATGTCTTCTTTACTTCTAATGAAATAAAAATTTCAAATCAAAAGCATCTGTCTTTTTTCGTTTATATGTCAAAATGTAATTGGCTATGGTTGGGGTTTGTTGCCTTTATTACTTTTAATAGCTGTACAGCCACTGATTGCCCAAGCTGATGGTTAATTTAATTTCTGTCAATACAATATTGGGGCTGTCTGCATATTCAGGCCATGATTAACTGCAGCAGAGTCCATAACAGTAGTGTTATTATTACTGCATTTAACTACCTCTCGGGAGAAGACAAATTAAATTATGTTGAAAATGCTGTTGATTATCATTACGGACTTATTTGTAGAGCACAATTACTGATCTGTTGTAAAATAAATCAAATTTTTTATCATCTTGGTATAAATTAAATGTAATGTAGGCGAATGGAGAGTGGTTACTGAAAGAGTTCAGGCAGCTTTGTATAAGTCAACTGAGCACTGAATTAAAATAATAATCACAGATGAACATGATATTATATTTTAATAACAAGCTACTTCATGACCAAGTGTGCCTCATAGATTACGGGACTTCAACAATAAAAAAGCAAACTTAAAATGCTTTATGTGCTGTTGACTTAAACAAAAGGTTGAGGCCTTCATATAAATTATTTTCTACTGTTTCTTCCACACAAACTGGAAACACAGTTCAAGTAACCAATTTAAGGCACCACTTAAAAAATATAATTACACTAATAGCTTACATATGACTACTTTAGCTCTCCTCCTCCCTCTATGATATACTTATCTCTGCCATACTGCATTAGTACCTTATGGAATGTGGGGCTTTACTGATAACTTCAGTGAAAACAAAATATATGCAACATACTTACAAATATTTAATTACATTAAATGCTCATTATTAAATGCTCCTTAACCCCAGTCCTTCAGAAAGGGCTAGGCAGTTACTTACTGATTCATGAAGACAAATGTGAGCAGGAATAAATAAGTCTTATCCTGCCCTCTCTATAGAGAAGTGATCCAGCTTCAGTCAGGTTTCCTCAGACCATCAAAAATGTCAGGAAACCAAAAAGAGGTAATGCAAGGGAGACATAAGTAGAAGATGCCCCCAGTTTCTTTCCACCCCAGTTAGCAGAGTTCAGCCTGAATCTCTCTCTCATGGGACTAGTTCCTCAACTGGCATGTACATTGTATCTCCATCAGCTTCAGCAAAATTCTGACAACTTCAACTAGGGATCTGCTTACAGGGACTTATAGCACTTACAAGTGTCCTTACAAGTTATACTTGCCCAGCTCAACCATTCCTCAACAATCTCTGATGCAAAACAGGCCTTACTAACTACAATGTATTCCATCGTTCCTTACACAGAAAAAAATCCCATTGGCATTCATGGACATTTTGCCTACAAAGCAGCCACATAAAAAGCCTCAGGATAAGCCATTTCAGTAGACGTCCATCAACTTTAATTATAGAATTCTACTTTTAATTTTGCTAAACATTAATACTTTGGTCTACAATCATCCACACTTTCTCTTTCTGCCTCAGAGTTACCTCTTCTCTACCCTCCCTACATTTTCAGCAGGAGTCACTCAGTCATTCCCACGAATGAACTAAATCTGCACTAAGGGTACTTGAGCCCCACAGTTCCTGACGTGCCAACTCCTCTCAGTTTTTGCTCCCGGCACACTGAGCTCCTAACTGCATTAGGCATGCCTGGAGCTCCATGGCACTCCCGATATGCTAATCACAGCCATTATACTCCAAGCCTTGCAAAAACTCATATACAGCTCCAGAGTATACAAGCAAATTACGTCTGTAAAGCACCCTTTGGCCTAGCAAAAATATGATGGGCAGTGAGCCACAAGTTCTAGTTGCAGCTCTTCATCTGACGTTAATAATTCTGTGCACTACATAACCCTTATTATGCAGCAAGGCCTCATTAAGAAAGAGACAAGTATCATTTGCCATATTTTGCAGATGGATTAACTCAGGAGCTGTCATTTGTGCTGCAGCAGGAATCAAACCCCAGGTTTTTAACAGAGGAGACCCAAGTTGCACACACTTAGCCAAGCTGCATTTCAAATCTATGTGTTTGGCTGTGCTCTCTGCAGTTACCAAACCACACTTCCACACAAAGCCAGAAGCTGAACCAAGAAATCTTGACACTGCTGATAAACCTATGAACACTAGCATGATTTTGCATGACAGCAGTTTTCTTTCTTTGTTTTCTCTTGTTTAAAGACATGAAAAATGTCATACAATATTCTGTCTTTCAGTAAAACAGCAATAAAAGTAATTTGGGGAAGTGCCTTAATTAGAAGATCACAGGATTCAAAAAGTGAAACTGCTCAGACTGCTCTCTGCTCCTTTGTACAACACATAAAAGCAGTGAATGAGGTACAAGACATTAAAGTTCATTCCTTCGTGTTTGTACCACTGGGTTAAAATCTAGAGAAGTTGGGGTCTGTTCCTCACTCTGCTATAGACTTCCTTTAGTCATGGCAAGGGATCGCTATCATAATTCAAACTCTTCTTGCTATTATTTACAGTAAAAATACATCATTACATTCCTACTTTCTTTCCGCTTGCTTTACTGGTCTGAAAAGGTCACTTTTAGGATCATTTAAAATGAGAATGTGTGCCATACAGCCTGTTCATTTAAACCATGCATATCGGCATCACAGCCATCCACAGAATTGCATATAACCAAAAGGGTTTTTTTTAAATCTTTAACCATTAGCTTTATAGTACATGAAATTCTACTAGGCACTTCAGACTACCGTAGTCCTGCCAGATAGAATTTATAATATAATTCCAAGTGTGAGACAAAACAAGGGTTAGCAAAACCAGAAGAAGGACAAGATTTTAGCTGTACTTTGAGGAAGAAAAGATATACCACAGAAGGAAATAGAAAATGTGCAGATATAATCTGTGCTTAAAATACTCTCAGAATCCGTTATGAAAAAGGGCGATAGACTCTGACTGAAAGGAAGTTGCTAGCGAGCTTTCCATAATACGTGAGGAAACCACTTTTGTTCAGTTTATACTAGCAGCCAAATGATTTTCAGTTTTCAGTGTAGGACTCACTGCTGACTTCCATAGTGTTTCTGCTTCAAAAATAAGGACTTGTAGAAAACTGATCCTGGAAAGCCTTAACGGATCAGGGGGATAGAAACAGCATGTATAGTCCTAGGTTTCCTATGTGCGCATTTATGCAGAAAAGACAAGTCAATCAAAAACAGTGTTTATTTTTTAACCATTATTTCTGTTCACACACTGCTTCCCTCATCCTAAGATGGTGCTCTGTATTACAACAGAGGTCAACTGAAGCTACACTGAAGTCAAGGCTTTTAAAAGAAAAGCATTAAAGGTTTCAGTGTGTGTAGCAGATATGTTCCCACCAGCTCCCACTGTTTAAACTTCTTGACATTCACTTCCAATACGGCAAATTAACACAAAATTGACCAAAATCTGCTTATGTGACATTGACAGAAAAATGTGTGAAATCATACATGCAAAAGAAAATTAACTCAGTACAGCCTTTTATATTTTTTGAAGAGGTAACCAATGTGAGCTTTGCAGACACAGGAATATAAAAGAATACATCACTATTAATAATCCACTTGATTAAAGATTACAAATACCCATAAAAAGCACACCAGCCTGCAGTAAATGGTACCAATATGTTTTCTTAACAATGAATGCTTTGACTGAAATAGCCATGCTATTTCAATAGCTATGCTCAATATGGGTGAAATGCACTCCATGAAGGGGGAGCTCTGAAATGATCCCGATACAGTAGTGGAGGGCACTGAGCTTATTTGATGTGACACACTCCATTCATCTTCCTGAAAGTTTCAAACTCATGAGATACAAACTTATGTCTATTGTCACTTACTGGCAAACTATGAGGTGTAAACACTTCACACAGCTCCCTCACAAACATGAAGCAGGATGATAGCTTTGATGGCACTGATGGATGGTGTCCTTACAGCCAGGGGAAAGAGACTCATATCAGCACTGACACTGTGGGATCTACCAGCTGTCTTTAAAACAAAGCAGATCACAGGATAGTACTAGAGCACAAACAGCTAACAGTGCTAAGACTACGTTCACTCCTCAGGAACAAAGCCCAGATAGTTTGATGACTGCTCACAAGATGCCAACTGTGAAGTTCAGAGGTGAACTGTCCTTCAATATATGATTATGCCTTATAATTATGTCTTCCATATATGATTTATATATTCCATACATGATTAATCATATTATGGTATGATTATGAACTGGCCCTCCATGTATGATCATGCTACAACAGGTAGACCTCTCCCAATACACACACATGGGGAAAAAAATGTCACAGAAGGAATGGTTGCACACAGCTTCCTATATACCTCCATATAAAACATACCTAACATGCACGTCTTTAGTTTCTTGTATCAGAAATACTTATGGATGAGAAACAGGACGCTCCAGCTTAACTTGGACAAGAGAGGTACTGTTGCTGGGTAGGCAAAAACTACTTCAGTAGCCAGCCGAGTTATTACCCTCGTTAACTGTCAAAGCCATCTATCTGCTTTTGTCAAAGCAAAACCATCTAGGAATCTTCCCAGAGCTTGTTCAGCCTCAGGACAGACTTTCAGCCTGATCGTTAGAAATCTTTAGAGAAACACATACAATACCTTTAGCTATCTGCATCAGCCTTCCCTTGGACCTCTCCATACTCAGATACAGCTTTCTTAATTATAGCCTAATAGCTTTCTTAATCATTCCAAGTTATAATGAATAGCATCACGGAATAGAAGTAGATGATAATATAATATGTGGCACACTGACAGAACTCAAAGCAACTGTTAAGGAAGGGTATAATTATCCATATTTCACAGATCTGTAAAATGAGGTGCAGAGGGGTAACATCTTTCCCTGGACACAGAGAAGCTGTGACAGAGATAGAAGCAGTTGTGTAGCCTTTACTCCTGTACTATCCTACTGTGTTTTGAAATGTGGAGTAAATGAGACATTACCATAAAATACGCTGTAATCATGATTTTGATTAAACCCCAGATCATGTTAAAATACTGGATTAAGCTCAGTATTTTAAAAACAATTACATCTAGTTCAATAATAGAGAGACAGGTTGAGCATTTTGTTTTATTGACTCTAATTAGAAATATATGCTTCATTTATCATAATACTCTCTATAGGAGATCAAGGTGCACAAGAGATTTCAATCTGATGTCAATACATGAGCAGGTTGGGAATAAGTACTTTTCTATAAATTAAACAGCACTGTAATAGGAGAGGGCAAAAATTGGCTATAGGAATGGGTAAATGACTTACATCCATACACTTCTTACCTGGTATGTGACTTTTAGACTCCTACTTTTTAATTCTTCTTAGGAAATATTTTCACCTGGCTGTTAGATTATATTTTCATCTTCCATCAGATAGTTCCAGGCTACATGTTAAAATGAAAATTCTGCTTTTCCAGGGCAACCTTATACAAGCCACTCAAATGTCTCCATTTGTTAAGAAGATTGTTGTAATTCTCTGTTGGACCAATAGCTTTAGACTCAGTTATATGTGGCAGGTAAGTTACTAATGCCTGTAAAACTTCTTGTTCAGTATTTTATGCTACTCTTGGAAACCAAATGCTTTACCACTTACCCAGTGAAAATGTATCTGTTCAATCTTGTAAAATAATCAGATACATTTATGGCATATTTTGTGTACTATGCAGCTCATTAAAAAGACTGTCTTTCTGTAAAACACATGGTCTGACCTGAAGCCTACCCTTGCAATTGTAATACTTTAGACAATTATGTTATTATTTTCTAGGGTGTGCTCTGTAAAACCTTCTGAATATTTGTGCCAGATTAACTTAGCTGTTTGTCACAAATTGGAACCGATGTGTCATTTATGTTACAAAGGTAAGTGTTAAGAAAAGATTTCATTCAGATAAAATATTTATTTTCCACTATTTTTTCCATAAAGGGGAATGCTTTATTTGCTAATATCTGACCATTAATCAGCTTCCAAATAATAAAATATTGTTGCAAACTGGTATACATGCAACTTCCAAAGTATTTCCACAGTGAAGATCATTTGTTTTGCCAGTGTTGTTTTGTCTCATGATTTGGATAGGTAGTAGCTTTAAATGTATTATTTTTAATAATTTCTCAAAGTTATTAAAAACAAAACAGCAACACCTTGTACCTAGCAAATCAAAAGAAAGCAAAATGTCTACTTGAGAGAGATTCTGAGGCAAACATAGGACTTGTTTCAAGAAGATGTTGACATGGGTCTAATGCTAAACATGACATCATAGTAGTAACAACTTGCCTATCTATGTAGCATTACACTAAAAAAAATCTCAAAGCACTTTATAAAACCAAATGTACCTGGCCATATTTTACTGATGAAAAATCCAAGCTCCCCAAATTTAATGACATGGTATCACTCTGTCAGATGGCAATATGATCAGGAAAGACTCCACACATCTTCAGATCCATTTTAGAGCTATATACACCATGCTAAACCAGCCCTGTATCTGTCTTTTATATTAACTTACCCTGATTCTTATTTTGACTAAAACAGAAAAAAAATGCAAAAAATACAGCAAAGCTGTCAATAAAAGAAAAACAAAACAAAACCCCAAGTTAAGGAATAGCCTTTTCTTATTGTATTCTGTCAAGCTAGGAACTTAATGTATTCTCTACCTTATTTTTAAACCTGCAAATTCATTGTATTTCTTATGAAACCACAGCAACGATGGCCAAAACACTTAAAATGTCCATAAGACTAGTGCCTAGAATAAAACACACAATACAAATACCAGTTATTAATTAGACTTTTGACTTCGCAGCAGGCTTGTTGAACAAAAAAAATCAGTTATGTACAGAAGTTACAGTTCGTTTTAATGTTCTATGGTCATTCCAGACTCAATGTGAAATATAAATGCAGAGCAGGCACACTGTTTGCAGTCATTGTGTACCAAATAACTCACATTACCTCTTTTCAGCTTTTAAAAGGCATAATTAGACAAGATTAGTCTAGTACTTCATCTGAAACCTGGGCCAGTTCTGGCTGAAATTTTTATTAGTCTGCAACAACACGTTTTTAACTGACTCACGTTACACTCATTTTATAAGCATGACTGAAATTTCCCTCAGAAACTTCCCTTTCTCTCTCACAAAGTGTACTTGCTGCACATGTTCAAAAAGTGCAAATAGCAGAGCAAAAGTATTTGCTACCAGACTTATTTGATAGTTTGCCTATGCCTTAGCATTAAAAAAAAACCACCCTTGAGACATAAGAAATAAAAATTGTGGAAGCCTGGATTAAGAGTACAATTTAAGCTGTTTGTGTGCATGTGTTTTTATTATTACTGTCGTCGTCATTATTTACTGATCCACTGACATTTTGAATTCATTCATGATCAATTCTATGGGCATCTCTAGTTACTATGAAAACATATCAACAGAATAATCTTAGCCTTTAAGAATATGCAGGCAAAAATGTATGTTCTGTTCTCCAAAGTCGTGATTCTCTTGCAGTTAATGCATGAGCAACAGACCTGGGAGCAGAAGGTTCACGTCTCTGATCCAGATCATCAGGCCTTATATCTGGTTTTCCCAGGCAAGTGTCTCAGAAAATCAGTAGTTAAAATATTCTCATGTTTTTGTTTTGAACATTTCCTCCCGTATTACTCAGAGTAGCAAAAAACAAGGGAATACGTCCTGACAGACGTATTCTCTCTCTTCCACAGAGAGTTCTGTTTTTTTCTGACCAAAACTGAATTATGATTTTCTGGACAGTTACACTGCAAGGGGCATCCCTACTGCTTTCAGTTTCTCTAAGTAAGAATCTAATTGAAATACAAACAAACCCATAAAAATCTGAGCAGAGGGAAAGTGTATTACAAGGAGGAGAAACAGAGGAGAGGGTATTACAAAGGCAGAATGCAACAGTAGCTTGTTTCCTGCATAGGTGAAGAAGTTGACTTTGAGGCAGTATGTTCATGGGCCTGACTTGTGATATCAGCTGAGAAACCCCTTGACACAAACTTCAGAAGTATTCACCATACCCTGTGCTACAGGGATTTTATTATTTTGAGACTCATTTTCTTAGTACGTTTTTGAACATGATACCCTAAATGAACAAGTACACTGAAATCAATTGATAAAAAACGCTAAAGATGATAGAAATTTTATTATCAAGGGCACTGAAAATGAAGTTGAGCTGCTTTGAATGCAGATATGTATTCCTAGTTAGTCTAATCGATCCCATATAATACATGTAATTGCAACTTTATATCTTACTATTGTCTCCACAGGGGTTTTGTGGAAACAAGATGCTACACATTACACATTTCATATGATAACACACAAACATTAAAATATGTTTTTAAAGAATACAAACATGGAAGCCTTAGTGAAAAATGGGCAGCATTCTTTTTCATGGGAAATCTTATTTGTAGAGATGCAGCCCAAGGACTCGCTTCCCCCAAAATAGCACAGAAAAATGTCCAACTGCCTTTGATCAAAAGAAAACCATCTCGTAGTAATCCCTGTTAAGCAGGAAAGTATAGCAGTCAGTGAAAGTATGTGAAGAACTAAATTAGAGAACCAAGCTGAGAAAGGATTCAAAACTGAGAATCTGCTGTGGCAAAATGAATCCTTAATTTAAAATGCCACATCAGAAAAAAACCTTTCCAAAATCCATTGGTTTTTTTAAGCATCTTACACTAATTCCACAAGAAACTAGAGGGATGAATAATTGTAAGAAATTGTTAGATTCCATCACCTTCAGTAGGATTCAGGAAAAGAATGTGAAGGTGTTTAGTTGCTGTGACACCTAACTTCCACAGTCAGGTGTAAATGATTTCAACAATCTGGTGCTTCTTACTTAAGATCCAGGAACCTCATCCAAGTGACAAAACAAATCTAACGATTTTGTTGTTCGCCATGTCTGTGCCCTTTTAAATATTTATAATTATTATTCACAACAAATTTTTACTCATCCATTTATCAGGTATTCTGACCAATACCACGGAAATTAGGCGCACGAGATGCTGATGAGCACTATGTATTTTACTCTTTCAATAAATCAATGCTGTGGAAGGCCTATGCAAACAGAAACTACAATGTCTTCATTATCATAGGCTTCAATATTTCACTAACAATATGTGACTTGCTTTGGCATTGTAGGCTAAAAGTATACTGTAGTTTAATATTTTCAAGAAAATAAAATAATTTTCTTCAAAGGCTACTCTATGATACTGGTTTTGGTTATCGCCTTTGCTTCAGATTATTTCCAATTTACGAAAATTATTTTTTCTAGTAATACATTTTTAGTATTCCAGTCTACTTTAGCTACATATCTGCCGATCTAGATTTACAGATCATCTTTAGACAAAAATATTCCCTCTTGATTTAGTATCTTCCATAGTGAAAATGATTTTGTGATTAATTACTCTCGCTGCTGGAGTATCCAATTCCTTGTCGTCTTCTGTCCAGCTTCAGCTATCAACAATTAGAGTTTTTGTTCTAGTTCTACCTGACAGATCAAAAATTCCTGTCATGTTCTCCAAACAGATATGTAAAATAGTGTGAACAAGTTAAACTTTACTTTCTGTAGGAGCTGTGTTTCATTATGTTAATCATTCCTGTAGTGTTTTTTTTCTCAAGCTCTCCATATCTCAATATTCTTTGTAATCATGGATATCAGGAATGGACACATTATTCCAGGAGCTATTCCTTCTGTATCAACTGTATAATGAATCTATGCCCTTATTTCTAAAAAATTCTTCTATATTGTCTCCTACAGATCCCATTAACCTCTTGGACCATGGCATTAAGAACATGAGCACATCTGAATATTCACCAATAAATCTTTTCTGGAGTTGTTTCTCGCACAACAATTTTGTCCTACACTTCTTTGTTCCTAGCTACACAACACTACCTTTGGCCATTGAAATGGAACCTGTACTTAACTTTTACACCTGTTTATTTTTCCATCTAAACCATATTTCATCAGTAATCTGCCACTCTGAAAATTGCACCAGTTTGAATGATTTGCTCACCTCCACGTCATCAACAACCATGCTAAAAGTGGTATTATGTATACAGCTTCATTCTGCAGGGCCTCTTTCATGCACACCCAACTTACAAAATTGAAATAATTATAAAATTTTACACTTTACTCTTTCATTCTAGGTAGTTGATTAACAGCTTAAAATATGTAGGAGTAAGCTAGTTTTCTTTTTCCTGGGCCCAAAATCATATTCAGACTTTATCTAATACCCTGAATGTAGCTGTATGTAGTTCTCCCTCCTGAATTCTTTTTCTCCTACATCATACATGAAACTAGTTTGTTATCTCTTTGAAGAGCAGGATAATAATTCAACTCTGCCACGTTTGGGCACACAGATTGTCTGAAAAATACCATGAAGGTTGTAATGCTGTTGTTAGGAGAATAAAAAAGGGAAAAAAAGCATTATATTTCCAGGAGACAATCTTAACAGTAGTGTAGCAACTGTGCTTTATTTTCAAAAATTTGATACAACATGAGTTATACATTCTTGCATACAAAGAATGGCCGTTCTCCTTTCTCTCAAGGCTTTTCAGACAATCGGAGTTGGCTGGTCAGAAGGTTACAGAAGTCAGCAGAGGTCACCTGATAAAAACTTTTGTTTTCAAGGAAGAAGATAAAGGTCAGGTCAGTGGTTCATATAGGAGATACAGCTTTTAGTCAAATAATGGTCCTCTTCCCGCCACAAGCCACACACTGAAAACAACAATAAAAAGTAAAAGACTGCCAGCCTTATCGGTCCCAAGGGATGTCAGTGTCTTCTCAGACCTTCTGATATCAGGACACTGCTGACTGTAATGGCTATCACATGAACATTTACATGCAGAGGTCTAAATGTGGAGGGTCTGTCACAAATTCTTTACACCTTATTTGAATATATTTAGTGCGTCACTGTGAGGCTTCTGGCAAAAGGCACTAGTTTGGGCTGAGAACATCTTATAACCACCCATAAGCCACCATTTTTTCAGAAAAAGTCCATTACATAAACACTGGTTTTGATTTTCTACCACTGCAAGCCCTTCAGTAGAGCATGCTTTTTACAAAGAGTTTAATGACCCACATTTCAGGATTAGCTTTAATTATCATGGTTACAGATCATCTCGAGTCATCTCTTTGAGAATATCCATCCCCTTTTGGGTGCCTTCTTCAGTTAGTTACAGATAGACTCTTGTGAACTGAACAGTTGTAAAGCAGAATGCTGGCAATAAAAGGATTTGAAAATAGTCATAAGTCACAGAGAATATTCTTCTTGCCTTTGGAATTTTTTTGTAGATTTGCCAACCTCTATGTAGAGAACATCTGTGTTAGTGGAGTAACAGAAATTTCAAAAAACTTACTTATTATCAGTTACGTTTCATGAAGATAAAGCTGTGCTTCATTAAGTCTGTAAAAACAGATAGAGAGATGGTAGCCTGGTACACCATGTAAAAAAATAATGCAGAGATGCCTAAAATGGCATATCATTGCTGAAGTCAGCCAAAGGTTTTACAACAGTATAGTTATTATTAGAGTAGCTGGTAAGGACTTGGTTTGAAGTAGAGTTATTCATTCGGCAACCAACCTGAGCTCAAAATAACCTCTAGCCTATCTATATTTCCAGCATGACATGTGAAATGAATGCTGTGATATAATGTCTGTTTCCTTCATTTTAGAAGTGGCCGGAAGAACTAGACAGAAGACTAAAACTTATTACTTAATGTCTGAATGGGGACCACTTCTTTTGATTTGCGATTTAAAAGAAAAAAAAAAAAAGGCAGGCAAAACTTTTAAGTGTCAATAAGTCAAAAGTAAACTATTGAGGAAATATAGTTAAAGCTGTAGGATCAACTCACATTTCAGAACACAATAGTTCTCTAAATTCAGCTAGTAATAGCCACAAGAAACAAATTACTCTATATTCTGCAATGTATATCAGGAAATTGTAAATGTTAAACAAGGATCAGCTATGAAACAGAAATAGAATAGTGAGGAACTAATCTATAGAGCATAAAGAATAACAATTCTTCAGGAAGGACCCTTTCCAACATGACAGATCACGGGAAATTAAAGGTGCTCTCAAAAGGGAGAAGCAAGGTCATAGTTACAACATGCACCCCAAGATTTTCCTTTCACATTTATCAAGCAAGGGAAAATAAACCAAGTATAGAGCAGCACACAAGAGATCATTAGCAAGATGATGAAGACAGACTTTAAGTTACTATAGTAGATCTTTTCTTGTACAAAATTAATTTGGTTGACTCTGTTGCCAAGAGATGTTTGGGAGAGAGCCAAGAGACTTATGGCAATAAATCAACAGGAAATAAAATATACACAAATTACAGATATTGTCAGAAAGTTAGTCTCTTGCTATCTTGCTTTACATAATACAAGCTGATTTTTCATAAATGTTACAGCTATTTTTACAAAGGAGTATTTCTTTAAAAAATGGCATTGACCCTAAGGACAATCGAGGGGACTTTAGTCAGAATAAGCAGAAAGAGGCAAGAAAATCTTCTCTCTGCTCAATACAGTGTTTTAAAAAAAAAAATCAGAAACAAACAAAACCACCAAAAAAACCCCAACCAACAAACACCAAAACCAAACCAAAACCAAAACAATAAACCACCAAAAACCTGAAGTGAGTGATAACGGGAAGACTGCAATGTATAGTTCACTCCATGGCCAGCTGATGCTCAGATTACATTGAGCACTAAGAGAAAGTAAGCTGGGCTGACACTGGTCAGCTATCAGAAGAAAGAAGTTCAGCAAAAACCCAAGTACTACAAAGCGTGATGGTTAATGTTATCAGTACAATTTGTAACCTCTGTGCAAAATCATGAAATTGGGAGGCACAAAGACCATTAAAGCCAGCTTTCAGATCAAATCTGAAAAAGGACTAGGGTACATGCAGTCATCAAAAAGTCATGACACTTCACTGTGTAATGGGTATGTATTCAGGAATGCAAGCAATTACATTCTGTCTTTTCTAAAAAGGCGTCCCTTTTGTTTCATCCTGAGAATTCATTCTTTCATAAAATCCACTCTGGTGCAGAAGTGCGTACAATTTACATTGTATTATATCACAGGAAAATGGTGCATTTTTAAAGGAAAGGGATGATCCCTGTATATAACCAGCTTTTGAAAGATATTAAAATCTTCTGATAAAATTGCCTTATAAATACAAGATATAAATTATTATTATTATAATCAGCAACAAATATTTCCTTAATTGAGAGGATTTTCTTTCTATACAGCAAACAGAAAGATCCAAGAACCAAACTGCCCATCCTTCCATGTCAAGGAATGCACATACGAGCAAATGAAATGGATAATTTAAAGTAAAAGTAATACAGAAATCTCGCTTTCTCCTTCCCCTCCCTCCTCTACTCACATATACACCACACAAGAGAGGTGAGGTGCTTAACAGCATGATAAAATGATACTCCAATAGCAGCCACTTTAGGGAACTGACTTTCAGCTTCCAGTCAGTCTTTAGGTTGGCCTTATTGCTTAGGTTGTACAGTCAGAAAGTTATTTAGCTGTACACATTATGTTCTGAGTGGGCTGAGTGCATGTAATTTATGACTGTTGCACTTTAATGCATATTTAATAAAGCTGCAGACATTTATACACCAAATCAACTGTGTCAATTCTGTTTGCTTTGGGAGGATGGAGATGTCCCATGGTAATGCTGACACTCCTAGTGAGAGATTTAAATTGTAAGACATTTCATTTGAGAGGAGAGCACTTTTAATATACTGTAGCTTGATACAGCAAAAATAATCAGCAAGGGTTGACTAACAGATACAGGGAATAAGAGAAATAGGATAAGTCTTGTAAAGAGTCTCACCTTTTGCTTTCAGACAAAACGAAGGAAATCAGATACTGGCTGGCTCAGAAAACCCCCAACCAACAACCAAAGCTGATGACTAAATTTCATTTCACCCCAGGTTTTAAGGGGAGAAGGGGAGGGGATGGAAAACAGGGAAAAGATGATAATCTTTCTGAATAAGCATTGTCTACAGAAGTTCTGACCATCATTTCTTTTTTTGCATGCAAGGACCACTACATACATAAAAGTGACTTTTCTTCTCTGCCATTGAGATCCACTGCAGAAGCAGCCTCTGTCTCCTGATTGCTGTTCCTGTATTTAGATGCAGAGGTAAATCGTTCCTTTTTTTTAATGATATGAGGCATGCCTTGCAATATTAATTGCAGTTTTAATCTGAGATATTTGTACCCATTACAAGGAAGATACATTTGCATTTCATCTCTTCTTATGCTTTTCAATCAAATCAATCAAAATGTTAGGGCAACAGTATCAACTGACTCAATAGTTTAAGGGCTTGCCTTTTAACTAGCTGTACACGGAAGATGTCTTTCATCCAGTAAAGAAGCCTGGACTGAAGCTAGCTGTTATTTGAAGGGTAGATCTGGACTGCAGTCCTTGTTCTGACAGTCTTTCATATGGACCTACTTTACCTAGCCAAGCCTCAATACTGCTAATAGCCTCGAGGTCTGCAAGGCAGATTTTAAGAGACCATGCCAAGTTGCATACTGCTGCATATACAGCTAGCTCTAGCCAAAGCAGCTAACTTGAAGATGTGTGGGTATGTCAAAGCAGTGATTTCAGGGTAGGCATGTCCTCAATGTCCGCCTCTGACGGTATGAATATTGCTGCTGAATCAGGTTGTGTATCTGAACCTGAAAATATGTTTAGAGAATTACTTCTTTTTTTATAGTAGATATGAACTGCTCTGCTGGGTAACGAGCCAAGTAGTGACATATATATATGCATTGTATTTGACTGAGGAGCCTGAAGTCTGAACTAACCAACACAGCTGAGAGGTGTTAAAACCGCAAAATCCTTCTTAGACAAGAATGCACTGAGACATACGCAATATATATTCTGAAAGGATTGATGACAAAAAAATATGGTCCCAATTGAAATGATGAACTATAGCACTCAACAAAAAAGTGTCAGGACATCTGTACTTTTTTTGTAAAAAATCTAAGATACACAACCGTTTAAATTGGAATATTTTATTCTTTGAAGAACACTAAGAAGAGGAACATAGGGGACAAAAATCTGACCCTAGGAAAATCAGTGGGAGCTTTGTCACTGATGTCAACAGACCAGGATTTCACCTGGTAAGGGTACTTTGCTCCTACATATCTGATTGATGTCATGCTTTGTAAGTCTAAGTAAACACGCTACTTGTACTAATGGTGACATTTCACAATGTTCGTACATACACAGCATGCATCATATTTATTACTCTCAAAACTTAGGGCTGTGGTAGAAAATTATTATTCCTCATACTCAGGTTTACAGAGAGAGGGACTGTTGACTTTCAGTCAGGGAACTGGGACCCTCTGGAGCCCCATGGTTCATAATTGGACACAAACCTTGAAAGCAGGTATGTGTACTAATTAATCTGTGTGTACAAACAGATAAAAGTGAAATATCCTGATTTTCTTGAATTTCATGTTATATCTCCATTCTTTTGCCTTTTTTTCAACCGATTTTCCAGACTTCCTCCTTGTCCCCCTTACAAATATTTTTAAAAATATTCAGTAATTTTGGTTTGGATTTTTTTTTTTTAACTTGTTCTTTTAATCTAATTTCTTCCATTTTTTCCCCACCAAATGCTAAGGCTTTCCATCATTACACAGAAAGGAAACATATTAATACAAACTAGATAAGGACTACAAAAATTTACCCTGCATGTATGCAGTGTTTTCCAGTCTGAGAAGCAAAAAATGTGACCGAAAAGCCACGTGTGGAATAAGTTTTTTTGGAGACAGGTTATTTTTGCTATAGCATCAGAGTATGCTATGGGCTGCCTATTCTGATAGCATGATTTATTCCTGCTCATCTGGTGTCACTGACTCTATCCTCACTGTGGATGATTACAGTACAAAATCATTTAAGGCTACAAAACCCTGCTAAATCAATACTTTTCAGTCCAGCAGCTCAAGGGTGTAAAAAATACACTGTATCAACTGTTTTCTATTCTACTGTATATATTTAAATTGGACCTTGAGATGACCATTTATTACAGTGCATGTTATGGGTTCCCAAAAATAAATGACTTTTTGACACAAACTTTCAGGCTTTCTAAATCCAGCTTCCACACTGCTTGAGGCTAGAAATTTCATCTAAATATTATTGAATTCCAGCACAACATTAGCATGCAGAGATATTTACAATAACACAGCCATTACAACTCAATCAAAAGCTGATTTCAGCCAGAATTATGCAGAATTAAATCTTGCAGGATTCAAATTATTAAAAATCAGAGACTCAATAAAGTGTGGTCTAGAAGTCCCATTTATCAAGGGAGCAGAAGTGCCTCTACAGTTATAGTGACTTTTTCATATATATCCTGCAAGAATTTGCATGCATTTTAAAAGATCTGAGTTTAATTCTTATGGAATTCAAGTAACTATACTGTATTTATATGGCAATGGGAGCCAACTCAGAATCATTTCTTTATGTTTTCCTTTCTACATATCACATTTTAAATACATTAAGGTTTTTTTCTCATTCCCACTGGGTAGAAAAAGGCGAAGCCAAAGTACAAGAAATGTACGTATGTTTGGTTCCAATAAAAGCTGTATCAACATACCGTCAAAAGTAGCTAGAATGAATTCAAAGCAACAGTTAAAAAGAACACTGCTATGCAGATAAGGTACTGAAAGTAATCTCTCACTTATTATAGTTGACCAGAGTGATTGTTTTCAAAATTCAGTATTTTAATTTTGGCCTTTTTCCAACTCACCAAATACAGTGGGGCAGAGTGTCCAGTTCTCAAAAGTAAGGCACCTCTCACTCCATATACTCTCTTTAGCCCTCTTCTCTTACCCATTCCCACCCAAATCCTTCAAAGAAAACATTCCATAATTAATTTCAGGATTTTTCTTTGACTTATTCAATGTGCGATGGAGAGAGTCCTGGCACCTGTCACTGTGAATCTTTTTCATCACTTCCTTCTGTCCAAACCACAGCACTAAGATCCTAATCCATGTCTCCAGTGTTCACAGGTAAACCCAGAGTCTGACTTGACCCTTAAAATATAAAGGTAAGAAGTAAAGGAACGGATCTTCAGCCAGTGACTCCAACACTCATTTTGCATCAACTGAACATTTAGTTACAGAACAGTAATACTGACCTAAAAACAGAAGTTATCAATTCCCCTGGTTCTACCCCTCCTCTAGAAATGTCAACTGCATTTCTGAGTAAGTTCCAATTGTTTTTGTATTAAACAGATGTGATGAAATAATATCATATAGAGAAGCTAACTGCTCAGTCTGAACACTTCTTTAATTTGAGAGATTATTAAGAATTAAAAGTGTCAGTGATTAAATACCACAGTTGTAATTCCTGTGTCATGGCCCATTTTCACAGTAATCAAAATAATCTAAATAACCAAAAACTACATTATACACTGATGCCAAAAGAAAATATCCCGTCCATCTTCACAACAGTAGTTAACCTTGATCACAGAGAATTTTCCTAGGGAATTAAAGAACTGAGTTGCCTTCTTCCTAACCCAAGCTACAGAGAACGAAGCCAGCTGATACTAAAAGCTACTGGCTAAAGTAGCACCCGTAAGCAGCATCCATAGCACTCTAGGCAGGACAAACATAATCATGGACCATGACTCTCTCTTACGTAATACCTGTCTTTTGTCCTGCAGCAGACATTGTGAACACACACAGGCTCTCCAAGCTCTGTATTTGTGAACCCAGATGTCAGCAGCTGTGCTGCTTTTACAGAACCATTTTCTCCAGTTCTGTCACCACACAACAGCTTCATCACATGCAGTGCAACTACTGCAACTTACGCTACACGAAGATCTGATCTCAGGCTTTCTGCTCTCATGACTAGAGAGGGAGGATTTGGCTCCAATTTGCCATATTCTAACTTTAATTTCATTCTTATTTAAGATTAATTTCAAATTGACCAATAATTCTTTAAGTAAACAGCTCAAAATTAAAAGGAAATAAGCTCAGTCAGCAGTAAGAACAATCCAACAGCTAAACCACCACTAAGAAAAGGTGTTAAAACACCATCTGTAGACATATTTAAAAAGGGATTATAGGACACACTGAAGATTAGATGTTCTAACACCCCTTCTAGATGTAATCTCTATGATTCTATTGTTCAATTGGCTTAACAAAGCACAACTGCATTAAAGGCAGTCATATAAAGTCCAACAGTGAAGGCTTTCTCAGGCAAAATTGCCATTGACTGAACAGGGAACTGTCATAAAGTAGTCACCAACCAGTTGATCTTTTACTTATGACCCACAAGCCTAAAACTATGTGTTCTTCATTCAGTTGTATGGCAACCACTTTTTTTTTTTCCTTTTTTTTTTTAATTAACATTGCATTTTGGTGAACATATAAAAGGAAAAACGTTACATAGTATTGGCCAAAATTTGACTTTGATTTAGGATACATAACAACATTCAAGTTAATGGAAGCTACAGGGGCACATCTAAAGACAGAATTTGCCCCTACATGATAATATAAAATTATATAGCAGAAAGGGGTGAAAAACTAAAATAAGGAATTAAGTAATTTAAAAGTAGAGGTTGCAATTTCTATCAGAATTCGAACGTCTACAGTTGCAAATATATTATGCTCTTTGACATGTCCAAAGAAAAGTGATTATTTTCCACTCATGGAACATATTTTGGTGTCACTTAAACTTTTACGCTATAACAAACTTCAGAAATGAGCCGTTCCTCAAAGAAAAGAGATTGTTTCTTTATATTGAAATTTGTTGTTGTTGTTGTTGTTGTTATTTCCCAGGAGATCTCTGAAATAAAATGGTGAAATTACTACATGGAAGTATATGTACATGTGGATGCATGTGTGTATGTGTCAGTGAGAGGGAATTATTTTCTCAAGCAAATAAAAAAAGTGCTCTAAAATCTTTAAATCACATTTATGAAAGCTAATACTTTTAATAGCCTTTATTATGGATGGGAAGAAATTTTCATTCACAAATGGATAGATGAATTAAGACACATAGTCAGACATAATTAAATTTAATTGCAAGTATACAAAGAAATCTAATTCAGATATCCCTTATGCAAGTACCAATTTAACAACAATGCATCAAGAAATCATCTCTAATATTTTTGGCCTATTACATTTCTTTAACACAAAGGAAATTATCAAATGAAATCTTGAGATAGCATTTATTCATAAAGAGATGTACATTTTATTGCACCATCTTTCACATCCAGTGTTCCCCAAAGTGTTTTAGAAACCAATATCTTAGGCATATGTGGACATTGGAAATGAATATTGCCAGAATTTAGCTTTGAAAATTATAGCTTGTTTTAGTGATAAAAGGAAAACACTGCCAAGAGGAAAGAAGTTTCAACTTTTACTCTCAACACTAATGAACAAGAAGGAATCTTCCTTTATTTAAGGCAGCCACCACCGATGGGCTGAATGGAGCACAGCTCAGTGTCTGAAAGGCTGGAACCTTTTTAATCCTTTAATACAGCTTGCAACACCATGGACTTCAAATGGAGGAAGAATGAAAACTGTATTAAACTGGAGATGAGCCCAGTCTTTTTTGATGACTGAGGTGACAACCCTTCCATCCAGGCATAAACATGCAAAACCTCATAAAAACGGAACGTTTTTCCAACTCATTTTGATGCATTTACAGGCATTACTGAAACAACAGTACTAAAGAGTACACTGTTCCTTAGGTTTTATTTCTCATGCTCTCAAACAGTGTAAGAGACGAGTAAAAACAGGGAGAGACCATGATTTGTTGTATTTGCACAGCACCTACCACAGACATTTTTGAAGCTATCTAATGCAAACTGTAGGTATAATTCTCATTGAAATTAACAGGGAACAGGTACCTAGGATCAACCATAACAAATATTTTATTATCACAGTTCATGCTAGTCCATCTCAACTGAATTGCTTTCTGACAGTAAAAAGATAAAAAAATTGTTTCATACCATTTATAGTAAATAATTCACAACAAAAAGATGAACAAAAGTTCTGTTAATAGAAAATGAATGAAAGATGAATAAAAATTCTGTTAAATAAATATATTAGCACCAGTAAATTAAAGTAAGAAAATTCTCTGCTAAAAATAGAATTGTTAGAAAAATGAATTTATTTCTTAATTTTCAAATATCAAATATATTCTTTTCTACCCTGCAGAAGCTCAAATAATTTTATTTTCTCTCTGTCAGGCTAGAAAGCTTTAGAATCAATTGTCAATACTCATCTTGACTTTCACTACTTTTAAGGACTGTCAATTCAGCAAGCTTCGCTTACATCTAGTTTATTTTCGTGGGATTTAACCCAGGCCACTTCTAAATATTACAAAAATTACTTTGTATGATATATTACTTATTTTAATCAAATACAATTTTTTCTAATTGTCACTGCTATAGCAAACTCGCAGGGGATGGTCTGACTTGTGTACATTTCTGACAGTGAAATCGGTAACAACAGCTGCTTTGTGCCAGCTAGCGCATGTACCGTACCTCTCAAGCCTTGTCATTCACATCTCCCCTAATTACCAAACATCTGCTTTCCATTTCCATTAACACTGCACTACCAGCTTGTCTAGTTTAATACCAATGACTCTTGACCTCCCCCAAGGAAGACACTTTCTGTCAAAATTCCCCCAAAAGAAACCAGCTCTGCACACTAAATTTGTATTTAAAAAAATAACACAAAACACTTCCCAAAGGAAAAGCCTCCTGCAATCAGATAAATAAGATTAAAAGTAATTTTGAACAAAAGCAAACATCCCTTGCAAATTGTGCTTTATGTCTCCAAGAAGCTTAATATCTTTAAGCCCAGAAACATGAATATTCAAGTGTAACATACAAAGCGATGGGTTACATGACAGGTTACAGTAACAGCCTATAGGTTAGGTTGACTGCATATCTGGCAAATATAGAACTATTATCTGTAATGATATCTGTCTACTTAAATAGAGACCATAATGGAAGGTCCCAACTGCCTTTATTATTTTTTTAATTATAGGTTATTATAATGGTGTTAATGTTCACTGGTTAATCCAGGATCCTAAAATTCAAAAGAATTATGACTCTATAACTTACAGCAATTCTTTTTCTTTATTCCAGGTTGTGATCTCATAAAAATTTATTCCTATTTGGAAATCAGATGGTACTTAAAATATTTAATAGCTTCATTTTGTTTTCAAGTTACAGTACACTATAAAAGTACAAGAATAAAAAAGGTTAAAAATGGGGAAATGTCTTCTTTTAAAGTGACTGTAGAATATAACCGTTGCCCTCAAAATCACAGAGAAGTCTACATTTCCCTGATCCTTGATGACATTCTTACCCTAGACAATGATACGCAACTTAAAACAATGTGTTTCTTAAATTGAAATCTATGGGAAAAGGGGGGTTATATTGTAGAAATTCTGATAATAAATGTGAAGAAAATCAAGCTGAGCCTCTCCCATATTCACAAGCATGATCTAACTCATATTTATTTTTCCACTCCAAAGTTTTCCATACAGTTAATTCATTAACCGTGAGGCAAATAACCACAATATAACCAGGCATTTGTTTGCCTCTATAACACAGTAATGCAATTCCTTAAAATGTTGGCAGTAGGTTCATTGCCTTTTACAGTACAGCTAGTTTCCACCAGGGGAATGGACACTCAGGAGAGATTTGTACCACTGAAAACACAATTCTAGATCATAGACCTCAAATCTGTCAGATATTAAATGTTCAAGTTTAACTTTATTAATGAATGGGAAAGAGAAATTGTTGATAGCAGGGGAAGGAAAACCAAAAAGTAAAATCATTAGCAGGCGATAACGTAACATCTTGCTATTTTGTACCAGTAAGTATAAAAGGATTCATAGTACATTGCTGCAGGAAATCTGCATTGGTATCAGTTTAGTGTCAGTGGATGCCACCATGGACAATGAAACAAAAGAGAATTAAAAAGAGGAGTTCGGTTTGGGGGGGGTTCAATGTATTTTGGTTGGTTTTTTAATAAGAAAAGAAGGTGACAAGATAAAATGCTGGAAAAATGATAAAAACTGTGGGGTTTCAATGTATAGTATCTTCCTAATTGCCAACCTCCCTGAAGAACCTATCACAGAAAAACAGTTTAACGGAAGGAGAAAAAATGATCTTTTAATCTCAACAATAAAAGCATTCCAGCCTTTGTATCTGCTGACTTACAAAAAAGTGCTTTCTAACAACAAAAGATGGAGCAGTAATTACATAAATCTCTTCATTCTTGATGAAGACACAATGGAGTATAAGGAAATCAATAGTGTTTCTGCTGTAATTCTTGTTTTTATTATGAGCTGAAAGCAAACTTGTTAAAATTGGATTCTGCTTCTTGTGTGTGTATGCCTGTGTGTATGAAAAAAAAAAAAAATTAAGATCCAACAACACCAAAGCAAGAACATGCAGCTTTTAAAAGCTTAGAAATTATTTTCCCCCTATAATACTTATAAGACTTATGACACTGTGAAATCTTACATTAGGAAATGGGTATTATAAGAGCAATTTAGCATTTTACATATATCTTGAAAAATTGATAGCAACATAAAAAAAACAGTTTTAGTGGTTGTTCTGCAGACAGCCAAAATGCCTAAAGGTTACCAACAAAATTGAAATCCATGTATTAAGTAAACTAAATGCACCCTGAAGTCAAATGTTTCCACCTTATTTTCAATAAATTGGCTGTAATGATTTTATCCCACAACATACATTTATAATATATGCCGCTCAAGAATGAGTAATACTGTTGATTTTGCAAAGAAAAGGTGGAAATTATTGCATTTAAAAATAATTAATAGATGGGTCTGCATACCTTTGAATTAAATTAAAAGAAAAATATTTCTTTTTTGTGGAGATGATTGCATTCATATCCTGTTTGGTGTGAAAAGTAGATTCCAAAAAGCTTTTAACTAATTTGTTCAATTTGTTTCAAAGCCAACATGAATAGGCTTGGTGCAAATTCAGATTCATTAAAACTTAATTAATATGCATCATTATGCAAATGAGGTTGCAGTTAATGAGTTCTTAAAAGACGCTTTCTTTAATTAGTTCAGTTTTAATGGCATCATCATTTATCTGACTTGTTTTTAAAGCCACATGACATACAAAAAGTGACCATCCTCTACAATGTTGCAGTTTTCTGTTTCCTAATTGTGTTTCATCTTAATTCTTTAATGCTGAAAACTTTGAAAAAGTTAAATGTTTTGATGTTCAGTTCTACTGAATGTTATTTCAATTAAAAATACACTGTTTTGTTTAGACTAGAGATATGTCTCTCTTCTTTTTAGTTATTTCTGCCTCCTATTATCTAGTCACTGCTGTTTTTCAGTATACATACAGAAAAGGCGAGATATGTAACTGTAGTAATTCTTAAACTCTGGGATGATTTAGTCTATGCATTATTAGTGGAGTTCACTAACACTTTACTAAAATACGAGAGTTCATTGGAAAGTAGTACTATGAGGAGAATCAGAGGATAAATGTTGGTGTGAAACTAAACAGGTTAAACAATTTCCTTGAGAACTGAAAAGACAAAAGCAATGTAGTTACATATTTCTGTAGTTTCAAATCTGGAAGCTTCAAAAATATAGTAAGTTTTAAAACATCTTTAAATCTACAAAATATTGTGCTACATAATCACAATTATGTTTTGACAAGCTTTCTTCAGAAGGTAAGTTCTATGAGGAGAAAAATTATAACTCTCTTACAAAGGTGTCATTTGCAATAGAGCAGAGAATGATTCTTAAAAGTATTAGACTAGCAGGATCTCTGCAACGAGCTAGTCTGACCACCTGCGTATGGTGATCATATGCAATCATGAGACTTCTGTGCTTGCTTGTTTGAACCTCAAAGCCTTTACAACCTAGGTTTTAAGTAATAGAAAAACTGTTTGCAGTGACAGTAAACTGTTTGGAATGGGTTCTTGAAACACACGTAATTCAGTGGAGTGCTGGCCCGCAACTAAGGATTCAAGTTACAAGTAACTGGAACATTTGAGGCTGATTCCAAAAAATACACACCTATGGTTTGCATTTGTTTACAACTCAGGTTCTGATAGGCAATCAGATTGGTTGTATCAATAACAATTACGAAGTAGGAATTTTGAGTGCCCTTTATGTTTTGTTTATTCATGTCTAAACCAGAATGAATTTATGTCAACACAAAGACTCCTAATGTTTCCAGTGAGCTCTGGATCAGGCTGTTGGCATATCACGTTAAGGGAAAACGGGGTTCTACGCAGCTACTCTTTTCTATTTAAATCTGTAGAGCTGTTTGCATGAGCAAGGACAGTCTACCTCACTACATACTTGAAGGATCAGGCATGCAATAGATAATTCTTCTTTCCATCATCATCGGTTATTGACTGCTGATTTATAGCGGTACCTGTGAGAGGACAGTCACTTTTCTAATACCCTGCCAGTGGTGGTCCTTTTTGCAGGCTGCTCCTCATTCAAGAGCAGATCACTACAGAAGCTGAAGAGATGGAACAACAATAGGCAATTGATACACTGAAACCAAATGACCTAGGTGTGCAGCACAAAAAAAACATATCTTTGAGAGGTTTTAATGTGCAAGGATGAACCTAGTGAGATCGTATCATGCAGAGGAGGCCATCTGGGAAAAGGCACGAAGGTGATTATGAAAATTCAGTAGAAGATATAGTAAAGGAAGGGGAAGAATATAAAATCTGGGCAGTGAGGAAGAGTTCACATATAGAGGCAGATAAAACATTAACAGTACGTGGGGCACCTGAATATCATTAGCAAGCACTTCCAAAATATTTGGAATTCAAGTAGTTTAAGTGACAGAACTGAGAAGCCATTACGACACATGGCAGAAATTTCAGTCTTTTGACGTTTTACCAGGTTTTCCAAATACAGCAAATGGAAATCAGTACATCAGCTCCAGCTTTCCATCACGCCTGGACTTCGCTTGGAGAGCAGCAGCTATATTTTGGCTGTGATTCTCAGACAGCTGGACAGACCCATCAGAAGACTCCAACACAGATCTACTCTATCTTCTATGAGAAGCCTACTATGATCTTTTCTATGTCATCCATGCTTCATCTATATCTACCTTCACACTGATCAAGCGCTGAAACTAATCAGGAAATGCTCCACCAGTTATCTTCGGCAATTTTAAAGCCAAAAAATCCTAGCCAAACATTTTGAGAGATAAACTGATACAGAATATGATTTCTAGACATTTAGCTTCCTGGACAGGAAGGTTCAGCTACTCAAATGGTGGTTCACTCCACCTCCATGAGTGCTCTGCATGGAAGTAGACAATGAAATCCCTAGTGCAGACATGAGAGGACGCAGAGTGTTTTGTCTTGCCTACCGTAACCTCCTCCGAGAAGAAAGCAGGGGTTAAAAGCTGTGAACTTTGTCACCTGGAAGAACAGAGGATTCAACAAACAGAGGATTGGTGGACAAAATCCAAGAATTTCCAGGTACTAACTGCTACACAAATCATCTCTATATTCCCACTATTGCAAACTTTTCTGTGTCTGTGCCTTTTTAATAATCAATTGCCAAACACTGTTACTAAATAGCAAACATTTTGACAGGGCAAATTCCCCTTCTCTCTTTTATTCCTCTTCTCATATAAATATTACAACTAATTAACATCATTTCTATAAGAGGAATAGAGTTCCTCCGCCTACGAGTTGTTCTATCATTTGAAGCTTGGGTCAAATATCTAAAATGTCACACTATCATCATTAAATTGATGTTTTAATCCTCCTTAATACATGACAGAAATGAGCTGTCAATTATAAAAGGAATATTGACATTTTATTCCTGACATCATTTTCAATGGAAGGAATAAAACACCAATTAAACAACAATTATACACCAAGGTATGACATGTTATATATTTGACATACAGTTTAATAATAAAAAAAAAAATCATTTCTCACTAATAGTAAGGAGAATAGGAGTTTATTAAGAACATCAATTACCTCTTGTCTTGATTCTTTATCTTTGTACAACTTAATACTCCAGTGGGAGTTATGGCCCAAAAACACACCACCAGCCTCTTAAGTTAGGAATAGAGGAAAAATACTCAGGAAATGTTAGGGGAGGCAGTGACTGGTTTCTGAACTTGGCTCTGGAGAGTTCCAAGAAGGATGGAAGTCTTTCTGCAGGGTCAGAGGCAGAAGAAAAAAAAATACAAGCAGAGATTAAAATAAGACGACTAATTTTAGGAAAGTTACTTTCATTTGCCAGTGCTTCCTCTTTGATCATGATTTCTTTTAACTTTCAGCACCCCTCAATCTGTGCTCGCACGTTCAGGAAATGTTTCTCCTTAGATGCAAGGAAAATGCTGTACCAGCAAATCACATAATTCCAGGGGATTCATCTATGCTAGATTCCCAGCAGAGCACTGAGGAAGGAATCTGCCATTAGTACCAGCTGTGTGTATACCACACAATCACTCTCTGGTGATTGCAGGGAAAAGGCAAGTATTGGTTGAACTCAGTTGTATCTTTCATTTTAGAGACAGCAAATGGCTATAATGTGTCAGGTCCTTCACAACTTCCAGTGCCAGCTCTTTGTGAGAAAGCTTCCTCCTATTAGGCTTGAATGAAACTCATCTTCTTGGGGGACTGACTGCAGAATGAGAAAATCTATCTGTGAATCTAGGGTAGCTAGAATTGCTGCATCCTCCCCAGCTCTCACAAATCAACAGTAGAAGCTTTTTTTCTGATGTCAAGGTAAGAGGGATTTCAAAGGATGGCTTTCTATTTTAACAGGGTAAAAAATTTTAGAATCCATTTTCATTTGCCTTTGTAATTTCACCATTGACTTTCACTAAGACCAGGACTAGGCCTTATTTTTAAGCATCATATAAAGGCATCTCCCAAAGGCTGAGATTCTTTAATTACAATATTTTTTTATAGCTGTGGACAATATTAGGAAAAATTCCAATCTCACACCCCACACATTGCACAGAAGGTCTCGGTAGGACATTGTTAGGAAGCCTGAGACTGTCTTGCAAAATGTATTGAGTAGGATACAGCCAACAAAGTCCTGTACTCAGATAACCATAATCCACACTGGATGAGTTATACTTGTATGCAGCTGAAAGCTTCATTATCCTTCTGAAGGTGGGAGAAAACCTTAATCTGAACAAGAATCAGTCCCTAGACTATCATTAGTGTCTTTCAAGTACAGATAAGAAAGCTAAATTCTGATTTTATGATCTCAAGTAAAGAAGAAATAACTCTAGTGGAAACTTGTGTGAAAGCATACAGGCTGAGTTACCATGGTTCCAAATATTACCATCCACCGACTGAGTTCTGGTAACCCATCACATGTGTACTCCAAACTATCCCAACTGCAAAAGAAAACTTTTTTTTTTTTTTAATATGCTCCTCTGTGGGCAATCAATAACTCAATAACTCATTAACTGCAGTAACTCCTTTAAACACAATGACACACACCATCCATTTTTCGTTTTGTACTCTTCAGTAAATCAGACCTCCTCATCTACATTAAAACAAGAGATAGTTGTCACTTGATCTTACCCTCAATTTTTGCATCATTTTCCTCTGGTGGAACTGACACATTTAGCAAACATCCCGAGATACTGTCTCCATTAGAAATGTCTACAATCTTTTTGCCATTGAAATGGCTGTCTCTCAGACTAAAAAAAGGTCTTGAATAGTGACACCCTTTCTTAGCCTGGATGGTCTCAGGTGATTCTTCCTAGCAAATACCTTTCCTTTGTTTGCCCCTAAGCATCCTATTTGTCGGCATTATTTCTCTCACAACTGACCTGGCAGGCTAGCCAACAAAGCAAAAATACATTTTTATTTATGAAGCACCCAGGAAAACTTTGTTTATCTAGTTGTAAAACACTGTAAGGGGTAAGCAGTAAATAGGAAAGAGAACATAAAACTGATGAGCGCTTACCCTCTATTCCCTACTGATGCTTCTACTTAGCCCTGCTTAGCATTTCAATCTATATAAAGTCAATGGGCCATATAACCTTCTTCTATATACACTAACCAATTAACATTATTCTTTAATAGGAAGAAGTTTGGGGAATTCTTTTTTCCAGTTTGATTCAAAGTAACATTGTTACTAAACAACAATGGTGATGGGTGCAAGAAGATGCACTTGTTCTATGAAGACAACTGATATCTAAACTACAGAAAATATGCATTTATTTTTAATAATAGAACCATTTAAGCAATAGTTTCTTAATATTAAGTAAATGGTCAAGATTTCTATTAAAATATTAAACTTACAGGACTACTTAGGTAACCATTAATCTAAAGGTTTTAAAAAGATACAGCAAGGTATAGTAAAGTAAAAGGGATTCAGTCAGTTTAAAATAAAAAATTACCTTGCTTGTCTGTTTTTTTTGTATGGGCAATGCAAATAATTTTTTCAAGTCCACTTTTGTTCAGAGCATATTTCTAACTCACTTCACTTGCAGTTGTTCAAGCACAAAAATAACGCCTGTTTGCTTGCAAACCCTTCAAAAGAAATAGATTGGATAGTTCTGGTGGTGAAGTTGTGTTTTGGGATTTGGAGTAGTTTTTTTTTTTTGCTCCCAAGTGTCTAATGTTGGATTACTTTGAGGGAAATTTATGTTGTTGAAGCTCAGATTCAGCAATTTTAGTCAGTACAATCTTTTAAATATTCTTTTCATCTTACTGCTGCAATATGATAGTACGATGATTTGAAAATGTGTTTTTAATATCATCCAAAACCAGGGCTCAATTTACATCATCTTTACTCATTCCAATATAACTTCTTTAACTATCTTTTTAAAACTTCATTGTGGAGGCTGTCAGCTACACCATCCTAAAGAAGGACAGTGCCTCAACAGTGAGAAAACAGCCCAGTGTCTTGCAGATCTCAAGCCACACCATCTGTTTACTAAGTATTTCTGGAACCTCATTCTTATTTCATACCAGAGAGATGCTTGCCTGCACCTGCCCTTCAGAAGCAAATACATATGCTTCTCAAGATTCTTCCCCAGGGTTCTTCCCACCTGTCTTTACTTTTAAAACAGTAAATGGCAAATGTAGCAATACAAAATAGGTGAGATTTTCCCTCATATGGGAAGGATGGCATGTAAAAAAGTGCTCTGGCCATCTTTTCGTTGGCTTCTTGTGTACAACACAGGCAGCCGCACCAATCATTTAGACATGGAGTGGGAGAGATTACAATGATAATTTAGGCTTGGTGAGAGTTGATAGACTGATAGTGCAGGAAACTGATTAATCAATTTAATAACACAGCAGACTAGCCCAGTATTATTAATTCCGACCACTAAATCAGGAATAGGCAGATGAGACATTTTTTAAAAAGTTAGTAAAGAGGAGAGCCCAAGACAAAATGGCAACAAGGATATAATTTATTGGGTTAGCAATGCTGCAGGACACAAGCTGTCCAACATTTCCTTGGAACACAGTCCCAAAGTCTCTGGATTTAGATGGAGACGGTAACCAAAGAGAAAGCTATTTCAGATGTAATTCTGATTAGTTCAGTCTCATTGAAAATCTGAATGTGCAAAGTAATTTGAAAGTTACTGTGAAAAGACTGTCATTTGAAAAACAAGGAAAAACCAGAAAGTATTAGTAGAAGAATGGAATTCACAAAAGAAGAATCCAGAAAATTTGGAGAATTAGTGGCTAAAATCCAATGGAAATATGATCTAAATAAATTACTACAGAAAAGGAAACAACTGACTAAAAGACTATTAATTCAATACTTGGGATACTGTCCCTAAGGAGCTTTTTCCAAATCCAGCAATACTCAAAATTTTCATTAACAGCTTGGATGATACAATAAAGAATAAATTTATAAAATCTGGGAGGAATGGCAAGAAGGAGCTTAGAATTCAAAACAACCTCAGTAAGTTAGAAGAATGGTCTGAAAATAGAAGGAGTGCGAACTGCTTCATACAGGGATAAAAAAAAATAACATGCAGAAATCTACAGTGAGCAATAATTGGCTATGCTAGTACTGCATGCAGTGTTTAGGGGATTATAGTAGATCTCAGACTGAGAATGAACCAATGCTTGTACTGCAAGAAATGTCAATGTCATCCTGGAATTATTAACAGGAGTATCTCAACAGGAAGAGAGAGTTTTCTCCTCAACTAGGAATGGAGTGTCCTCAGTATAAATTGTGTCCATTTGGGGCACTCTATTTAACCAAGACATAGACCAAATCTGCAGAAGTGTCAAAACAAGCAAGAAGTTTAGAAAACATCTGCCGTAAAGAAAATCTGAAGGGACTGAATATGTTTAGAATTGAGAAAAATGAAGAAGGAGCATGGTGAAAGCCTTCCCGTACGTAAAAAAATTATTATAAAGATAAAAAGCAAGACTGCTTTGTGCCCACTGAGGACAAAAGCAACCTGTTAATTTGCAGAAAAAAGGTTTGTTAGATAATAAAAATCTTGCTATGTATAAGACTTAAAAAAATGAACCAAGTTAACTAGGCAAAGCACTATCTTGAGGGTTAGGCAAACAACTATCAAGGATGATTGTATATACATTTTAAGAGAAGAGCTGAACAGATCATGTTAACTAAAAAGGTAATTATGAGTTGCCCAAAGTGCAAGTTTCCCCATACACCCCCTATATATATTTTTCTCTTAGAAATGAGATTTCTTTGGGGGTTTTTTCTCCTCTTTTTTTGGCCCCTTTGAAGGCTACTCTAGAACCTGATCATTTTAATGGTTCAGAAGCTTGTTCTACTTTCCACTTTAAATTTCCCCATTTGCCCTTCTGCCAGTACTTCCTCCTAGACACTTACTTTCCTTCTATATTTCTCACTGTTATTTCACTCTAGATGCAAAATACAGATGAAATATAATTGTATTAGAATCTTTTACAATCAGTGAGAAAAGAAATTTTAAACTCACAAAACACTAATCCACAGAATTTAAACAATGAAGAGTGTCAGATAAAACCCTAAAACGGATACAAGTTTTGTGATTTTTGACTACCAAACTATTGCGTATCAGTTTTGGAACTCCAGATAGTTTCTGAGCTTTCTCCTTATTTACGATTTCTGTCAGAGCCACCTCAACCACTCTTGTTCATTATTGACCTGCAGTTCAGATTTTTCTTTATAATTTTATCTGTGTTCCTTTTCAAGATACTGTTTGCAGTTAATTATTTAATTTCTTTGGTAGCTGAAGTTACGTGTCTGTAGTCTACTGCAATAAGAAAAATCTGTTTCACTTACCTTCACATGTTCTTAATGGACCCTGTCAGCATACTTAATCACAAGAAAACTCCACAGTCATACTCAAAATAAAATCTTCCTTTGTGGTTAAAACCTTACCCCTGCTGTGGTACAAAATTATCGTGAAAGCATAGACTAGGTTTTTTTTCCATAAGTTCCTCTCTCTTTTACTAACATCCCAGTACATGACCTTGGGAATATCCCTTAACCTCTCTGAGCTGTTTCCAGCTGGGATTGTTAGCCCGGTCGATTAAGATTGTAAACTCTCGAAGCACAGAATGACTTCACCCTATATACCTAATCAACATCTAGCATGATGAGGCTTTAGTTTTGGTTAAGGTCTTCACCTACATTTACAATATAAATAGTAATGTTTATTGATTATGTTTACAGATACAAACTTGTCATCACCTAGTCTGATAAATAATGGCCAACCTGATAATGTGAAAGGGTCAAACAGTTTTGTTGTTACACATTTTTGATTCATTTGTAGACCTAATGAGATTATATTTCAATTAATAATGTTTGGTTATGTAATTTATGTTACACAGTATAAAGATTTATAAACAGTCCAACTAAAATATTACTTGTCTGAACACGGACCACTGCATCTAGTAAAAAAATGCAAATAATTTGGGCTTGGACATAGGGGGTAACTACTACACATCCACGTATATGGGAGAATGGGAAGTCTCTTCCTTCCATTATAATTCTACAGTTTCAAATTTCTCTGTCGTAATACAAAAGCAAAAGGAAGATCAATAGATTTAAACAAAAACAAATTTTAAACTGATAATTGCAACTCCATGCCAGAAAAAAGCCCCAACTCTTTCCCCTGAAAACAGGAGTTTGGCAGGATTAAAATAAGTTAATTATAAATGTACATGGATAGAAATATACTTAATATCAGATAAAATATTCAGCATCCAATTAAAACAATCAGTATACTTCAGACTGCTGGATATGAATCAACCGGAAGGCCTTGTCTAAAGCATAATATTAGTATGCCTCAGTTAACGTGAGCCAATTAGCAGATTATACATGTTGGCGTAGACAAGCACATGACTAGCTTAGCATGTCCTGGAGGCAAAGTTCAACTTAGGTTTCCTGTTCTCTAAACGCAAAATTTATGTTGCTGTCTACACAAGGCCTAACAAATTTTGGATTATACTGCTGTCCTGGAGTTCCTTATAACCTCCACTGATGCAGCTGCTGCCAGTTAGAGATAAGATATTGGACCAAAGAGATTTAGAAATACGCAGCCTGGCATCCTGGGTAACAAATCTACAAGAGAGCTGCTTAGCTGAAGTTCAGGATTCGAGCCAGTCCCATCCAGCATGACCAATTTTTTCCAGGAGTACTAACTGTGAGTGCTCAGTCACGAACAGCAAATCACTCTCTGCTGCCAGCCAAGTTTGGGACGTTCCTCTGAACCTTTGCAGTTCTTCTACAAAAACATTTCTATTTCCTAAGATGCGTCAGTTTTGGGGGCCATCACTTAAGGGATCAATTTTCTCCCTGAATCACAATGAAATACGCAGTGTCAGAATCACTTTTACTCAACAGTAACCATGGGTTAAGCCACATGGTATTCCCACGGTAAAAGAAATTGTATATATTTTCACTTGCAAGCTTTTTCTGTGAATAAGATTTATTTTTAAAAGAAAGAGAGTGCGTATGAGTCAAAAGGTTCATTTACAAAGCTGTCATGGAGACAGCATTTTTAAATAACCACAGCTACATCAAATGATAATCATCAAACCGAATAAACTAAATGCCAAAATACTCTGAAACCTAAAAATAAGAGCCAGGTCTAAATTACTCTAATTTCTAAAGCTTTACAACATTTCAAAAGGTAAGTCACGTTCTGAGTGTATACTCTTTGTTTTTCATTCTTGAAGAGCAGTGAAGTGGTTTGTGAATCAGGCTTTTAAGACATTTGGCTGTAGCAAAATTGTAATAAAAAATGCATAATATGTACTTAAGAAGGAAAGTAACACCTCTGCCATAAATTGGTTCTTTGAAATATTTAAATTAAAAAGTCTAAAGCATACTATGCTTGCATAAAACAGAATTAAACAGCATGTAACTTAGATATGTGGGTTTCCTCACAGGGATAAATTTAAAATTGGGATTGCTCAAGGAAAGGAAATGTTGATATTGTCTTGAAAAAACTTATTAGTGGGATTTTCTCCAATTCAGGTTTTCTTTTGTCATTCTCAGAGAGATCTTCCTTTCCATTTTAATCCATGGAAATTATCATTAACAATGAAAAAACTACTCATTTACTTACATTCCCTTTTGAATAGTGGAGGAATTTCACTGAAAAAAATAAAATAAAAAAGCCTCCTTTAATGAACAGCAAAGTATATCTCTATGGCTTAATGCCTTGTTCTACTCTCCAAACACAAAACCTTAAAGTCCTTATACTCAGTTCCCACTCAGGCATAATTCCCACTCAAGTAAACTGGCATTTTGCCTGAATAAAATGAGTAACACGATAGGAATTCAGCCATGAGACTGTATCAGTTTATTGCAATATTTCCCCACAGACCACAAGCAAAACTGTACTCTGGATGACAGAAGAAGGCTGCCCAGCACATATGCAGCTACTGGAATTCTGCCAGTCGGGCAATATCCATTGTATTTCTTCAGAATGGAGCAAGAAACATATTGTGAGAGGCAATCAAAGCAGAAGCCCAGGGCAGAGTCAGTTCTGCAAGCAAGGCCATATGTCTTTCTAAGTTCCATTTTAATATATTTGGGGAAGACATTAAATTTAAAACAAGATGCAGAGAACAGACATATCCCAAGTTCATGAGACTGCATCTAACTTCCAGTTACCAGCTAATTCCAACACTGAAATATGCTTCTTCTTGGAAAAGAGAAAATATGTTCTTTTACAATTTCTCTGTCTCACCTGAAGTTCAAATGGACCATGGATTGGGATCTAATAATATATAATATGTACATTAACGCAAATTCAGGATGCCCTGAATACACTATTCCAAAGTGGAAAAGGATAAAGCAAAGTAAAAATAGCTGAAATTAAGTACAATCCCTCCCTTCTACATGTGTGTGCCTCTCTTCTATCTTAAGGAGTTTGTCTGTTCCATTCAATAACTTTTATGTAGAACCCCTGCATGTTTTGTTTTGAATTCTTCTGTATTTGTCTCAGTTTAGACTCTTGGAACCTGTGGTTATTCGTACATTACCAAGGAAAGTCCTGATCTAAAATGAGAACCACCTCTATGGGCTATAAATACAACACAATTAACTTCAACCATGAATTTATTACAAAAAGCACCCACGCTCTCGTTACATACTAACACTTCAGAGGAAAGAATGAGTATCAGTAAATATATATTTATTATTGCATTCATTCTGCTTATCATGTTTATATATCACATACACAAACAGAATTATTAATAGCCTTCTCTCTTCATTCTCTGTATTTTCAGTGGATAATAAAAACTCTTTATTCATCCTCTACATCTCTTCTTGTTCAAAGTCACTTCACTGTGTGTATGACTCTCAGAATCTCTTGAAAAAAGGGCAATATTTATTAACTATCCAATCAAATGCATGTATTATATAGTTTCTGTTAGTGACATGGTAGTAAAGAGTATGTCAGCATTTCCCTTACAAACCCCGCTTTCAGAGCTTTATAATTACAGTGTAAAATTTGTCTCTTCCACTGCAAAGTTTCAACTTGAGGAGAAATGTTGTTCTATAAAGATCTACTTTCAGCTGTCCAACACATATTATTTAAACATGGAACCAAAATTTTCATTAATGCATGATGACATTCATAATATATCAGACTTTCTTTCCTTTAATTTTTAGTTAAAGTGAGATGGCCATATCCATATGTAGTAGCTGGACACTTCAGACACCTACTCAGCACCTCTGAACACCAGTTTCTACGACGATTCTCATGGGAGCTGTGTGACACAAACAACAAAATCTGCATTTACCAACTAAAATAATACAGCTCAGGTTACACAGAATTGTTCTTTTTCCTGAACAGCTCTTTAAAAGTGCTGCTCATCAAAAGCACTATGTTTAAATATTACAACTTATATGCTCGCTACAAGCTTAATGATAACTAGGTAAGTCTTAGCAGAACAGCAGGTATTGTCTCTTGGCTAAGCTGTTCATTTTAACTGTCTGCACTGCAAATGTATGTAGTCATTACTGTTCCACGTCAGCTTGGTCTCTCTCACTACCAAATCCATCAGCCACATTAAAGAGAGAAGTAAGCTGCCTATGTAATAAGTAAAAAGAAAGTCTGAATTGTGATACTGGTCATTGGTTTCAGGAGCATCCATAGCTGGGAATATCTCTACCGCAATTGTAACACCCGTTGTTCTGTATTATCCAGGCACAAAAGTAGATCTAACTCCTAATTCTTACTTTTTTATTCATGCAGACAATAGTCCAAGGTAAGAATTTAAATGTCGTTTTTATAAACTGCACTGTATACGAATGAAAGAACTCAGCCATGCTTAGGGACCTGGACCTTTACACTAGATTTTTACACTGCAGATAAAAACTTTGCAAAATGAAATGCATACAATCACAGAGAAAAATATTTCCTACATGTATCCCCAGTAACACAGCAGTCACAAAAGCCTTAAAAATGCTGCAGTTGTAATATTTTTTTTCTAGCTTAATTTTGTCTGAGGCCCACACATTTAAACTTCAGGTACCTCCATGAATTTGGTTTCTTCTAAAATTTGACCCATCTTTGTTTAGCTCCTCCCTTCATACTAGGCCAAAAGTGGGGCTATGCAGCTGCAAGCTACTAGCAAAGGATCCAAGTAGGTGGTCTGTGGTGTGGCAGACTGGCCTGCAGAGGCACATGTTCTTTCCAAATATATCAAACTTAAATTGATTCTCATTCCTCAAACAATGCGGTCCCAGAAAAGCTAGTCTGACCTTTGAGAAGTGATGTTAAGCAGTTCCTGGTTAGGAAGACTTCCTTTGGTTTTGATTGGCAGCCCCAACTAAGAGTGCTCTTAGGGCAGTTTACAAACAAAGCCAAACATATTTGTGTGAGATGCAGTTTGGCTGCAGAACATGATACGAGAACGGGTTTTGCTGGAGCTCTGAGAAGGATCACAATTTTAGCACAAAGTGTTTCGCTGTTGCCTTTAACTACCTGTTCCTTGCCTCTGTCTGTCCGTGCTTTCTTTTCTTTCTCTGAAGATGAGAAATTTCCAAAGAGGAAAATACCTCCCTCAGGGTGGCCTATGTCATACATATCTCTCAGAACGTGAGTATAACTACATAAGCATATATAAAGATAAGCTGGCGTTAAAAAAACAGAGCTGAACAACCTCAAAACTTAAGAGTATTTCAGCACAACTGCCTTTCTGTCTCATCTCTTCTGATTATTTTTTTTTTTTTCCATTCTGGTAAAGTACACAAAAACTCTGCTGAGCCAGCACAGAGACTGAGGAAATCAGAGCCCAGAAGGAATCTGGATAACTTGAAGTATGTTGCTTCTGTACCATAGTCTAACCTAGATCACCTTAGAGGCACCACTTTAGCAGCTTGAGGCTGTACTATAATCTGCTAAACTGTCATCGCACTGCATACTCCAACATTTCCCTCACTGGGCTCCTTCTGTCCTTGGTACCATCTGGCTTGCAAAGACATCCTCAGAAGTCCTCATTCTATAATGACTCCTTTGGAAAGACCTTCTTCCCAAAGAAATGGCAATTTTAGGAGCTCATAAGATCATTCTAGATCTTTTAACAGGACAGAGCAACCTCAGAATTTCACCTTGAATGCTCTGTCCCCCTATGCTGCACACCTGAGTGATTTAATGTCAGCTCTCAGACTTTGGTGATATTTTTATTTCAACCACAGCAGCTGGAATCTAATCATTAACTATTGCACCTCAGCTTATTTTAAAACAGGACTAATTCCTAGCCCTCAGAATCACTAAAGAAAGTTTAGAAATGTGAACTCTGCCTTTTCCAAAAAGCAGAAAGCAAATAAAAAGAATTTCAAACGTATTGCTTTAAGTCTCATGAATTTTGAGTCAAACTCCTGATTTTTGCCAATGCTTGGACTTGGCAATACTATCTAGATTAGCAATTTTACAGTTATGGCTGCATCACAGTGCAGCTGAGATAAGGAGAGATTAGCACTCCCTCAGATTTGCCAGCGTAACTGCACGTGTAGCTGCCCTCTAATTCCTCTCCTGTCAAACTGATAGGGAGTAGGGCTTTTCAAACACAGCTGATTTTGACTAATGTAGGTTAGGGAGGAATACCCAAAAAATTTATGCAATGGACTGAAGTAGTGGTAACTTCTGTTGTGGGAGCTATGGCAAACCGATGGAGGAAAGGCAGAGGTGGTAATCTTTTCAGCCAGCTCAGCTATGTTCAGAACAAGATGCTGAAGACCAACAACTTCATTTATGACAAGGAACACTGGGAGAATGAAAAGAATGGTTTGACTATCAAGCCAGGTAGCTATGTCACAGGCAACCTCTTACATAACAAATTTTGTCATAACTTGAGACATGAATTTAAAAATTTTCTGTAGTTATTTTTCCTTTTAACTATTAATGTTATATTACAGTATCAGGAACTACTGTTGCAGTTACAGACTAACATCTTTAAAAGTATTTTTCTGCTTTCAGCTGTCACATCAATGCAAAGATTGTTCTAGAAGGTATGCCCACTTAAATTTTTTTTGCAGACGCTAAGCATAGTTAATATTAATTCAACATTAAAGATAGATTTCACAATGGGATTCTCTGTTGTGACTTAAAAAGAAATTTGTAAACATGTATGTGAGCAAAACTGACCTTATAAATGTAAATCACAAGCAAAAATTTTCACCCAAATTTTCAAACTATTGTCCTTCAGTACAGTTCCACACATGACCTGACAGCAAGAACGAGCATAGCCAAGAGTTGTCTGTAAATCTGGCTTTTTTCAATTTACCTGGCTTCTTCGACATCTTTATTATTCTGTGACAAACAAGTCCAGCTCTGATTTCAGGCACACAACCGATGGTCCATAAAAGCTTTCCCGTCATTTATGGAATTTCGCACAAGCACGACCATGATCAGAATCCCAGTTTTCTGTTATAGAGATAAACATTGTCCTTTTGGAGCTTAAAGAGAAGGAGAGGGGGAGGAAAATAAAACCAGAAGATAGTAATTCCATATTAAAAATTCATAAAAAATACTGCTGTGAAAGACTATAACTGTATATGTAGACAGAGTAAATTGATTTACTGTATTAACTTCCTTACTACAGAAAGATGCTTTCACCATGGAGTTTTATACAGAGCAGAAGCAGGCTGGCCTGCAGCTGCTTTCCCAGCCCCCTGGAAAACATGTTTTCCGTGGAATTTGCCACCTTGAACCACTTTATTCCAAAAAATCCAAAGGATTTTTTATATTGGGTCTTTCAAAACATTTTTTGCCAAAAGTGTTAATGTGTGTCATTAAAGCTGCCAAGGTGTACATAGCATACAGAGACTCTTGCTGGAGTTTATAGAATCTGACATAAGAATGTTAAAGAAAACAGAGCACATATATGGAATGACAGCTGATTATTTGTTTTTACATATTTTTCAAAGTATCAATAAATTCATTCGAAACTTCATGGGCTTGAGATGTTGTAAGAGCAGCAAACCACAAATTATAATTTGCCTTCTACAGTTTCCTCCCAGCCCCCAAAGAAATTTAAACAGAATACATGTCCAAAATTAACTTTTAATAATCAAACAAATTTCAGCGTTCTGGAAGGCCTAGAAATGTGTTATCAAAAGAAAATTATAAAGTAATATTCACCTCACCAAACACCTAGAACTATTTAAACCTCACTTCTAGCTTAATAGTTCAGCAAGATAATTTAAAGAATAATGCGTTTGATCCACCACAGAACTTATGCGCCTGCAGTTTGCTGCTGAGGATACAAATCCTGCCTCAATCCACAGCCTGTGATATGCATAAAGTGCGAAGTTCAGAGACCACCTATAGCCACAATTAGAGGTAACATTGGTGCTTTAAGGTAAGACATCATACAAAGCTAGTTATAAAATCTTGCCAAATTTTAGTCATTTGGGTTGAAATATTCTTTATTTGCCATCTGCTTCACATAGTGAATTATTCAGGGCAGGGGTTTTCTTTGGTCACTGCTGCATCTTATGGTACCACTGTGGAAATTCCCCTACATTTGGTCACTTACTAAGCCTTTAATACAACTATATTTTGTACTTGCTCAACAAGGACCTCTTCAGAGTTCAGCAGCTCCCTAAATACTTTGATCACAGAACCTCTAAAGACCATTTCAACCCTGGGGTCAAGCTTGTCTTTACAAGTGGCTGCAAGAAACAGTTATGAGCACAAAGGACACTGATGGAGACTTGTGTCTGCCTTTTTTTGCTTTAGCCAGATCCCTGGAATCCAGGCCAGTTACCTCTGAGGACTGGCTCAAAACATGTCCAAGGTCAGGACCACTAGTGCAGGGGAAGAGAAGAGGCTGCTGCTGAGATCAGCCCTCCCCTACAGTGCTCTCCCCTCCAGCAGCAGCAAGCGTGACTGTCCCAAGTTCTCCTGCCAGCTCTACCTCTTACTGTTACTACTGACAAAAGAAAAAGCCCAGCTGGGACTATAGTTCCTTATTCCTTTAAATTTTGCCTACAGAATTGAAAAGCCTTGAAGTGACTCTGAACACAAAGCTGGCTCCAGGTGTCTCCCTCCTGTGTTCTCAATGGACTGTATGCCTTGCAGCCTGCAGGACAATTCAAACATAGTTGATTCAAATACAGATTGAACAAACGCTAAACCTACTGGAAGAGCAAGAGAGAGTCTATGAAATAACCCAGCATTAGATAAAAATTCAGACTGGAGACTGCTAAGGAGGGAGAAGAACACAAGGAATAAGTTCAAAGTAAATAAGGCCTAGGGTCTTTCCCTGAGACATTTTGAAGCCATTCCTCACCGCCCAGTAATAACTCGTGCTTGGAATGCCAACGAAAACTAGGAGGTGGATTTCTGCTGCAAAGATGTTCTGCAGATCCCAGGATGCAGCTGAAGCTACCTTAGCCAAGTCCTGTGCTCTGTACAGGCAGGAATGGCTAGAGGATCTGGACACACACAAAGGGCTTAATTTCATGAAAAAACCCTACTACTATTTCCAGTGCCATCAAACCGACATTTTAGGCATCTCATCCCAAAACTGAAATGTAAAATCTCCCTGCTCCTCTGCTGCCTGAATTCACCAGAGACCTTTCCAATCACCTTACCTTCCCTCAGTGCATTGAGTTCTCAGTTTTCAAATGCCAAAATTACTCCAGTCTGCATGGCTCAGTGCCCATCTTCAACTGGGATCCACAAGTAAGGTACACCCTGCAGAAATCTTCTAATAGGCTTGACCTAGCACGTTAGCTGGGCAATGTAAGGATGTATTTTGTGATAATCTTTTACTGACTATTTAAGCAGAGAATATCATCTCCAGGGTCTCCGGTATATTGTAGTATAGCTCATCTCAGAGCACAATATTCCATGAAAAAATAAATATATCGAAAAGAAAATCTGTATTAATTAGTGACATGCTAGAAGGAAAAGATTTCCTCTTCCTTATTAAAAAGTTGTTATATATTATATTCCCTTAGAGCCTGGCATTTAAATATAGTTGTTTTCTTTGTTTCCAATAACATCTCAGCCACAATTACTTAATAAATTATAAATCACGATGTAGTTTTTATGTAAATGCATTTTTGTGTTCAAGCACAGGATTAATGTTTGTGTATGCAAATGAACAAAGGATATGTTCAAAGAGGTTGTGGATCAAATCATTGCAAACTTTAAAATGCTTTACTGTGTTAATGGTTGAATATGACACTGTTCTCTTTCTTTTTTTTCCCCTTAACAATTAATAACTTGTTTTAAATGCACCTGTTGCTCATACCTAATTTCTGTTTAGTGCAGCTTCATGGAAAATATGGTCATGTGTCAGTGTATAGTTCCTGCTTGATGTTGCATATAATTCTTATAATATTCTGAATGGCATGTGCTAATTATTTAGCACAATAGCTCATCTTATGGAGCTGTAAGGCTGTAAAAGAAGGGTGGTAATTACTTAGGATGGGAATGTCTATTTTTTTTTGTAAAAAACAAAGTGTGGGAGGAAAAAAAAAATTAAAAAAATAAAATAAAACGGGAGAAAAGCTTGAGTAACAGCCTAGGATCATTGGAAGGGTTAATATTTTGAAGTTTTTATTATCTGTAAGTCTAGATCTGAAGCTTACTATGCAGATAGTAACTGCTACACATTCCTATGTGCTGTACTAAATGGCCAGCTTCTGTTCTTCCACCACTTCCCACACAGTTGACAGAGCATAAGTTCTTAACCTACCTCTCTCTTAAAATTTGATTATAAGAGCTCACCTATACTCTTTATGCAGAGGAGATATGTCTGACACGTTTAAAGCAGTTTCAAAAACCGCTGCACAGAGAAAGCAGCTTAAACTTACATAGAAGTGAAGAAACCACAAAATGAAAGCAACTAAGAAAACGGGCTCACAAAATATATATACGTCTATGCTTATGCTAGGCCTAGATTAAACAAACAAACAAACCTGTATGTGGAATAAATTGAAATAATTAAAAGGATCAAGTCTTGTATTTTAGAATATGATCTCTTGGGGTCCTCGGTGTCACAACTGCTTCAGGCTAAAACAAAGAAAGAAATACTCAAAACCTCATTACGGCAAAGATGAGATCATGACTTGGAGGACTAATCTGGAGATTGAGAAAATTGGGTGGAATATGTACAATTTATGGGTGCAATCCTGTCCATGACTATTGGTCCTACTGCTTTTAGTCACAAGATCTTGTCAGAAAGGAATACAAAAATAGACATAAAAAACCAGAACAGCACAAAGAACACACAGAACACAGAAAGGAAAGACTCTCAGATTATACTCTGAACACTCATTAATTGTGTGGAGAGAATAATGAATAAAGTCATATGAATACTCATTTAAATCTAGATATAAACACTCTCCAGACCTCTTCTCACAGTTAGCTCAAATTATTAGCTCAAATGTTCAGGGACAGTGAATCTTCAGCTTCTATGTTCTACAATTCACTGAGATACAATTTAAAAAACACTCTTTCCAAAATCCTTGCAGCAGAAAGCAGATTAAAAGGCTTCCACTTATCCCGCTGAAGTACAAACAAGGCCATGAAAATCACATCACTAGTCACAACTAAGCTATATATATTTTACATTTCTGTGTATTAGGGATTAGTTGTAAGTTTCAGGTTAAAAGAAAAAGGTGGGGAGGACTGTTCAGGAAAAGCTGCTTTCATGAATTTCTAAGAATGGAATAAATGTTGAGAAAATTGCATTTGCTTGTGAATTTTAGTATAAAAGAACTGGTGAAGTCCACTGAATAGATTATACTCCAGGTTATAATGAAAGACCTTAGATGACATTTTAAATATAAATATAGCCCACAGAGAGGCCAGAAAGTCAATACTTAAATTGAAAAAGGATAAACTAATATTACCTTAAACTGTTCTAGATCATCTTTGAGGAAGGACTCAACGCAGAAAGATCCAGCTTAAGGTGAAATTTTACGGCACATTTGTGAATAGCTGATACACAGTTCACAACTAACTCTATGCTGAGCATTTACCTATGGTGGGCTTCCTGCTTCCACTGATGATGTGAACATTAAATTGCCACTGACTTCTAACAGAACCAAATCAAACACTATAATTATACACTTTGTGCTATCTGTACTGTACTGTATTATTATCTATAATTGATTATTCAACTCAGTAGCTATTGTTCTTTAAAATGCTTTTGACACATTGTACAAAAAGCGTTATATAAAACAAAATTGATGAGCATAGAGATTTCGGACATTCTACCACATGTAATGATGAAGCTGATACAAAGCAAACTAGTTCCCACTTACACAAAGTCACATCCAAATTTTTTGAGTCTGTGTTCCACACTGATAGCCTTCAGCTGAGAAATAGACCTATTCTGGATACTGTGCAAACGTAGTAAGAGAAAAAACCCTACTGCTAAAAACTTTTCTACATAGACAAGAAAAACATTTAGCACGGGGGAAGAAAGGCAGAAAAAGTGTAGAGCAGCAAGTTACTTGCCAAAGAGGTACAGCATCTTAAGTTACAAAAGCACAGCCTAGCTCAAATTTCTGGAATCCCCATCTCAAGCCACAGTTATGGAGTCATTTCAATTGAGTGTGAATCCACAGTCACAGACCGGGAAGGTCTGGCTGTTCTTGTCTGCCTGCTCCTGCCTCCCCTCTCGGGGCAACCTGCTTGCGGTCATGTGGCCATGTAGTGGACTGGACCAAATAACAGATCTGGCTGAAACTTAATGATTTCCTTTTACTGGGCTAGTTTTCAATTTTTGTCCTCAGCCCTTAAAACATACAAATAGGACATTTTCAGGCTCTCTTTTAAAAAAAAACAAAACTCTTTAAATACCCAGTAGTGAAGGACTCAGATTATATTCTCTAGACAGCAAAACACCGTGGCCTATCCCCTTATATTTCTATATATCAACCTGTTTTGCTAAGCACAGAAAATTGGTTTTATATTTCCCTTTTTTATATGCCAGTAAGATAAATAAGGGTTGGGTTTTTAAGCCATCTAAAACTAGTAGGCTTAGTTCCAAGTAACCTCAGTATTTACAAGAATGCCAAAGTAATGTCTACATTATTTTCAGATTAAGAAAAGAACCCTGAGAAAAAAAACTATTGTTGGAATGTAACAAGTTTCCTAATCACAAAAATATTTATTTTTGTGTCTTCAGAACACATACTATTGCTTCCCATAATTAACAAATGAGATTAAATGTTAACCAGTTTAAATCTGTCAAAATATTTTAATAAGGGGGGCAGATGTTCTGTTTTGTTAAGTATCACTATTTACTTTATGAGGTAATAATAACCTTACCTTTCCTCTGCAATAGTTAATAGTAAATGGTTAGAGCTTGCCAAAGAGCAAATAAATCATTATACTAAATACAGGTTGTCAGGCTAGTTTAGTACCTTGTACACTCCATTTTGCTTAGATAAATGGCTTAGAATGGGACTTACTGTCTGTGCTATTTTCCAGAAGGATTCTGACTTTCTTATTGCGTGTAGTTTCATATCAGATGTTAAGAAAGGTACTATATCAATGTGTAGATTTTACACTGACAAGCTTACTTGTTTGGGTTGACTTCATAAATGTACAAATATGAGACAAGCTGCAGATCTCCCAAGAATGTCATTACAGAGAGTACTTTTGTGGAAAGACCATGGCTTTGGTAAATAAATAAATACACCAGTGCAAAACTCAAGCAAGTTGAATAGTATAAAATCAAGGCTCTGAAACATTCCTTAGAGTTCTCTTTGATTTAACCATATAAATACCTCTCATATTCTCTCTTCATCAAATCTGCAATTGTTCAGCTCCAATAAAATATGCAACCAGGTTTTAAAACTATTGCTGAACCCAGTAAGCGTACATTAGATGTCATGCTTTTGTGACTAGCTGAGACATTTTCAGGGCTAAGCACAAGTGGATCTGGCCAACACGAGACCTTCACTCCTGAGAAGGCTCCTGTCGGGCTATTACACAACTCAAGCCCCAGTAAAATCCACCTGTCAGCTAAGAGCTTATTTGTTCTTATGATTACATTGATAATGGCTGCTTTTTGCACAAATAGACATATTTGAAATTTTGTATGAAACGGTATTTGCACGGAAGTATATTTATTCAAGATTCACTATTTCACTTTTTCCCACTTTAAAAGTCTTGCCATCCAACCACAGATAAGCAATAATTTGGAAAATTATTCAAGGCTAACAGCTAATAATGGTTGAAGGAAAGAGATCACAAGTTCCATTGGCTGACATTTGTATAAACTATTTGCAGAACACTTGAGAAAAGCAACTCTGGTCATGGAAAGAAGGATGAGGTTGTGAGTGATCTGTGAACAAGGAAAAGGTCCAATAAATTGGCTCACTTATTCACACTGAATAATTCAAACAGCTTGACTCAACACTAGACACACTCCTTACTCCTTTTAAAGGATTAAAATATTCATGGTTTCTTCTGTCAAATGCCGTTATCGCTCTGTAATGTCAGGAGCAATGGTTATCTTCCCAAGGGCTGTAGAGGCTTGGATGTGGGTCATCAACTCCAGTTGCGGAAACTGCCTGGCAAACACTGCTTCTACCAATGATCTCAGACTCATATCTGTGTGTCCCACATCGCACTAGTCCTAGCAAAGGCAAGTTGAAACGCTATCGCCATCTTTACTGTTCATGTTCTCGTGCCACATAAGCACTTTTGTGCTGCCCAAGAGCACCGTGTAGTGAAAGCTCAGAAAGAAGGATATCTCCTCTCTATCACAGTTGTGACAAGGTCACCTTAGACATTATCCTTAACTTGATAAAAGAAGAAATTCCATTCACCGGCTCAAGAATGAACCTCCCTTTGCCCCTTTCCACAGCCAAGCACACAAAGCCGAATAGGAGCAAGTGAAGACAAGGAAGGGGGGTGCTGAGTCTTAAGTATTTTATGTCAGAGAAACTCACTACAACAGGTTATACAGAAGCCACTAACTTCCTTAAAGCGGCCATTAGCATCTCTCCTCAAAGTAAAAATGCAGGGGACAATACTATTCAGCACATTCCCAAACATCAGCTCCCAAAGATACTCAGAAGGCAACTTTTCTTTAACTGTATCAGCATTCCAGTCTACTTCAATTCACATTTTACAAGATGGACACACTTTACAAATTCTTTAAAAATTCTCTGTGTATTTGGTAAATTCCTCTTTAAGATAATCCAACCTGTTCAGTTTTTCAGTAGATTTTTTTTCCGCTTTCTTTTAAAGACATCTTAATTAGTCTAATCCTGACTGGTCTCTTTCCAATGTTCCTGTTGGCACAGTAGGATTTCAATTAACATTATTCTTTAGCACTGCAAATGCCCTTGCTCAGATTTTTTTTTTTTTTTTTTTTTTTTTTTAAGTGTGCTATTTTGGATGCCATCTCTCTTCTCTTTTCTTCCTCAAAAATTGTTCAGCTTTAAAAGGTTTTGGAAGCAGAGGTTGTTCTGCCAATTTGTGCTTTCTGAGCTTATCAAGGGATAGCGCATCATTAATTTTTTAAATTTTTTTTCCACTTGAGGGTTATATTCCTTGTCTGCTCTGACCACATCACTCACCTCCCTTTCAGTCCCTCCTGGTTTCACAACAGCAAGTTCATGCTTCTTGTCCTCAGCTTCAAGGCTCTTCAAAACTCCACCCTTCTTTATTTGTCTATTCTTGTCTCTAATTGCATTTCTCTTTCTCTCTTTCACACACACATACACACACCCCATTAGATTTCTTCTAATCCATCACAATAACAATCATCATCTCTGCTGTTTGCCAGCTTCTCTTACACACAGCTCCACCCTGCCCCTCACACATGTAGTGCCCTCCTTGAACTGAGCTGTCAGGCGATTGTCCTTGCCTCTTTGAAATCTATCCTTAAAAAAACACCTCTGCTGCAATATCTAAAAGAAATCAGCTAATTAATGACTGTTACGTTGAGGGGCAGATGGAATAGCTGACATTTACTTTACAATAATAAAAAAAACCCAAACCCACTCCTTTTGTGCGAGTGTGAGTAAGTATCTTAATCTATGCTAGACTGCTCTTCCAAAGGGATAGCAATACGGATGGAGCAGTGACTAGATCCTGCAGGCTGCGCACATCATCCCTGACTGATTTTTGATAATGGGAAACTCTCTCTTTTCCTACTCTTCACCTGTTTTGCATGTTTAAACTATAAACTCTGCAGGATAACATCTGCGGATATGTCTACTCTGCATACCATGTAGTAACTGATAACCTTTAAGTGAAACAGGAGAGGATAGTCACAGCAGCATGGAGAGCTAATTTACTCAGAAAGTATTCTGTATTATGCAATACATGTCCACAGAAATTAACACAATGACAAAATTATCTTAACTGAATTATCTTGGAAGTGTATAGCATAAAAAAAAAAACCCAACCAATACTGAGCTAAGTACCTTGCTACTACTACAAAGCTAAACAATAAAAATATAATATAACCGGACTTATGCTTAACCTGCAAAAAGCCAGCTGTTGAAACATGTGGGCTTGACTTCAAAGACACTGCCACAGAAAAGTAACCACTTATGTCCACTGTATTTATAGCTGCTCACAGGCAAACAAAATCCTACTATGGATCTCAATCTGTAAATTTCAGTTCCAGTCCAGACCTCTCTAAAATTCTGCTACTTTAATACAACTGGAAACCTCATCTGTTAGGCTAGAAAGCAGAGAGACACATCTGTTGCTAACCACTCCTTTGCATTGCTCTTGGCTACAGAAATTGGCACACCTTAAACACATGAGCCCAATAAACCAGTCAGACCTTTCTGTGCTTACTCATCTTCTCTGGAAAGCTAGCTTACGTTATTGGTACATCAGTTTTCAATCACTAAAAAGAACGTAAAATATCTACCGGTTGACAAATTTGTTGCAAAACTTAAATATTTAGATAACAACAGATGAAGAACAGTGGTAAACCAGGATTGCTGCCACAGTAAAACTGCTTCAAACTGGAACAGTTAATCCAGATAGTAATCTGCAGCAGGTGGATGAAAGTTTTCAGCTATTCCAAAAGGTGTGGCTAAGTAGAAAATTACTAATAAGAAAAGGTTCATTTCCACTCCTTTTATAGTGTCTGAATAGTGCTTACTCTTTGTGACTTCATATCACATTCCCCTGCTTCCAAAACCCACTAGAAAACTTGAAAATATATAATAAAATAAAAAACCCCAACAAAAAACAACACAAAACTGAAAAACTATTGCAACATTCCTCCTGCATTAAATCCAAGTACATTTTCCACTCTACAGTCTTGTCTGAAAGCAATCCAGATCACCCTCCCCATTGGCACTGAACGCTGCTATGAATTTCCAAGGTTTCACAAGAGATCAGGTACGACCATACGGAGACCTAACAACAACGTCACCTGAGGAGCCCAAATGATCATCCTATCCCATTTCCACACAGTGTGACCCTATTATAACCATTCATAGATGACCACTTTGTGGCTGCACCAGGCGTTTCCATTCTGAGGTAGGCCCAGTGAGAATGAACATGCGGCCTGGGTGTCACCTGCTATTTAACACCTTCTCATGAGTCTTTATACTAAGGAGCCTCACCCATGGGTTCTGGCATGAAAGGAAGCACTGCAGGAGACACCCAAGCAAGTCTGCCAGGGTGGAGGAGGAAGCTAATTGAAAGAGAGTTTGCTCTGTGCAAGGATCAAGCGAACGTAATTTGGGCCAAACAGCTCAGATTGTGCAATATGTCAAAGATAGTTAATTTAGCATCATCATCCTGCAATTCTACTGGGTTATTAGTTTTACCTATCAGGGAAATATAAATGTCCTATTACTTCAGCTTCAGAAAACAATATATGATATAAGGTGTTTACCCACTTTATATTTTGAGCATGCAAACCTATACATGCTTTTTTTCTTTTTTTTTTTTTAATTAAATTGATGGTTCTAGCAGGTAGGGGAGGAACACATAGCTGGTAATGGTAAGGAAAAGAAGTGTGTGGGATCTTCTTTTGAGTATAATTCTTCAGTACATTAAATGAGATGAACAAAAGAGAAATTAAACATAATAGTGTGCCGTGGTACTGTGACATAAGTGTCAACTTAGAATTTCAAATACAATTATAAGAGTCTTCTAATAATTATATAGGTGGCAAACAAGGCTTTAGGGCAAACATATGTGGCAAAAAATTACTAATGGCATTCTACAGAAAATCAGCTAAGTCTGACCCTTCCTATGCATCATATTGTGGTAGGGTCAACTTGGTGGAAAGGTTAAGAGCAGTTAATGTTAAACACTGACCCATCCTTCCCCAGTCTTTTCCATATTCATAGGAAGCTATCATCCATATTCATGCAACAAGATAAGTACCTTCAACATACAGAGGTTAAAAAAAAAAAAAAAGAACAATTTTACTTCTTTACAATCTTATTCAGTGCCATGACACTAATTCCCAGAGCATGGATCAGGGCATAAATTAGTGCATCTGTAAAGCTGGGCAGGATGGGTGAGCAGAAAACATAGAGCAGCCTCTAGGTGACACTTAAATATTGAAAATATGCATTCTGTAATCCTGAAATTGTAACAAGACACATGAAAACACAACTCTTGTACGTGGGTAGAGCACAATGATTTCAGGATATATGATGCATGCAAGGGTCTGCCTTACACAGATCCAGCTGCATGCCTGTAAACACATGGATATCTGGAACCTGAACTTCTAGCCCTCACAGGTAAGTGGCATGAGAGGCCCAAGGCTACTTTATGAAATATTAGGCCAATATCCTCAAACAACAACAATACAAACAAAAGGCACAGACATCCTATTGCTACTGCAAGACTGGGGCTACTTATACTTTTTTTTTTTAGCAGAAAACTGTCTAATAAAATCATAATGTGTTATGTACCTCTTCTTTTGCTGTTTGCACTTCTTTTGGTGCACAGCACTGAATGCACTTGGAAAGGAACAGGGCTCAGAACCTGGAAACACCTGGTCCTTTTGCACAACTTACCCTCCATGCACCTTGTTTTGCCTTTTCTCTGAAATAACTTTCCAAACATGAGTTCTCCTTCAGTTTCTCCTTTCTTTCTCTGCCTTCATTCTCTTTCTTAAAAAAAAAAAAAAAATTACTTAATATTAACTTTATGTTGAGTTGGTATTCCTTTGCTAGAAGGAATTTTTTTTTTAAACCAAAATGTGAGAATCTGAGTTGACATTAAAGCAGTTGCCCCACCTCTTTTTGCAGGTGAAAAGCATATGCAATTAACAGGTCTTCCCTCCAAACAGAACTTCTTTCCCTGCCTACTGAAACAGAAAATAATGAACCTCACTAGAAGAATATTTTTGTACAGTAAATGCTAGCTTCACTCCCTGCCCATTTTTTTCCAGGAAAAAGTCACCGTCTTTCTTTCCATTCCTACAGAAGCATCGACTCCTTCAGTGCATTTCAGTAGGAAAAATGGCTCCATTTTTCTTGCCACTCCACTCATCGTTATTAACATACCAGTGGTAAAGCAGTAAGAGAGGCTAGATGGCTAAACTAATAGCTTTCTATTGTTATTATTGGGTATAGATTTATACAGCACTTTTGCAGGCATCAGTTTACTCTACTGATTTTTAAACGCAGATTGTATCTTCCAGGGTTTACTCACAGAAGCCCAGGTGCCTGCGCTGGGACTTAGCTGAGGCGAAGGTCTGGAAACCTCCACATATCCAGAGCACGGGGAGCCACCTCAACTTCAAGTGACTTAAAACAAACAAACAAAAAAAAAAAGGAAGGAGCAGGTGACAGAGGACTGGGCAGTGGCAGGCAAAACCTGCAGGCAGCGGTGGAGGCCTGACAGGCTGCCTGCACCACAACACAGCAGCCGGGAACAACCAGGCTGCTCCCAGCAGATTACCAGGGCCTGTGAGGAGAGGGCCCACGCCCTCGCTGGGGCACCCTCTCCCTCTGAACATCAACAAGCTACTAAGAAGAAAAGGTTTATTCTTTGGGAGGGAGTGGGGGTTGCCCTCAAACACCAGTTGAGCCCTGTGGGGTTTCCAGGCAGTTTGTGGACAAAGGGGCCATGTCACCTCCCCCATACCGCAACATGGCGAGCTGGGGCATGTGCCCTAACTTCCCTCCTGCACAGGAGACAGCCACATGGGCAGCAGGAAGACACGGGGTGATCTGCAGTGCTGATAGGGGCGGAAGGGCCCACCGCCATCGTGTCTGAGCTCTGGCGCTGCCACCCGCACCTGGTGCTGTACAGCTGCGAGGAGGTGGCCGTGGCCAGGGCCAGGCTTCAGGGGAGATTATGGGGGGAGGGTGACTGGGCACCCGGCAGCAGGAAGCCCATAAATTGCCTCTGAAGATGAAAAGGTTTCATTAAAAACTCCACTCTTGTTTGTAATACACAACTAGGCTGTAGGGCCTCCTCTAATTCTTAATCATTGGTGTTACAATAATACCATGATAGCCTTTGCCACCGTTGTAGCAGCCTTTCATTTTGTTACCTTATACTCCTTTCTCTTTTGAAGGATAGGGCATTTTTCCCTTTTTACATTTACTTCAAAGAAAGCGAAGCTGTGTCTGTGTTAATCGACTTCTGTTTCTAAGGTGCTTAAATGATCCCATGTTGCCCTTCCAAAGCTGTAATGTCTAAGTACCTTCCTGTCTTTAACGTATTTTATCTTTGTGACACCCTTCTGAAGCGAGGAAGCCATCTCATTCCAGCCAGGTGGGAGCTGGGGGGCAGAGGGGCAGCAAAGCCCAGGTCTCCCAGCCCTGGCAGCCCCTTCACAGCCTGCGTTGGCATACCCAGCCCCTCAGCCCAACCGGTCTGACCACAGGGCAGGAGAGTTTCTTCCCAGCTTCAGACTGGGCAGTTTTGCACCTGAAGCAAATGCAATTCCCAGGTACGCTGCAGAGACCAGGCTGCATGTGGATAAGACAGTGACAGCCAAAACTCAACAAACAAGTAAAGCCCAAAAGAGTTCTGGAGCTCCCCAATTCACATTATGACTTCTACACTTTTCTCATCTTAGTTCTTTAGAAGACAAGTAAAACAGAGAAAAAGATTTATCTGTTATTATATAGTGCATTTTCTAATTTACCACTTTATTTTGCATGAGCTGCTGAGGAGTTTCACAAAAAGCACTGAGAAAGTTTATAAATATGTAAGTAAATATTTACTTCCCTTGAGAAACATTTTTTGTCACTAACTGCTGCAAAGAGAGTTTACTATTGATGAAATCAACTGTCCTGGATGTTCTAATTTAGTAGACACACACAAAAGAAGTCCTATTTCTGAATTGTTAAACAAAGGAAATTATCAGTCTTTTAAAACTTCATAGATTTCTTTCGAGGGGGGAGAAACCAGGCAGAGGTAAACAGTGGTAAAAAAAAAAATATTTCTAAATAATTTGATTTCATCTTTGATTCCATACCAAGATTTTTTTTGCATGTTTGTTAGCACTAAAGCTGCACTGTGAAGTGGATCACTGATTGCAGAATTAGCTGATGATACTGCAACTAATAAAAACTCTGGAAGAAAATAATTTGGAAAGAAATGTGGCTTTTAAAATCCAGGGTCCATTCTTAATCAAATACTTATTTGAGAACATTTTACCCAGAGTTGTCTTTAGACAGCAAAAATGAAGTAAGAGCAATGGTGAAGGCACACCATAATGAGAACAGACTACCCAGCATGATAGTTTAGGATATTTTTCTATATGGCATGTTGGAATGCCATGTAGAGGTATCTAAGACAGTTGGTCACTGGCAGCAATACAGTCATGTTACATCGTGTTACCCTATGGAGACTAATTTTTTTAGCAGGACTTAATCACCCCATACAAAGCACAATGCTGTCCCAGATCGCTCATGCCTAGCTCCTGTGTGGTCATATCCTTGATATACTGACTGTCCAGATTCATGATTGCTTCTAAAAGTTACTACAGATTGCTAAAACTGAAACATACTTTATATGCACAATTTTTAGCTCTATCTCACCTGAATAGAGTATTTGACCCTTACTTTTCTGACTCTACACACCTTGTGGCCTCCTCTCTGGACAGATCAAATAGTCATGTAACAGCAATGTCGGTAAACAGGAGGCTTGCTTGTGCAGTGAGGAGAACATGCCTGCAAAGAAACATCACGAAAGATAACAGGAAAATTATATGCAGCAGAGGAGAACATCAGGTCTCCAGACTGGGTCCTAGAACATCTGCCCATTTTGCAAATCAGAATTTGTTGATTAGAAGTCCTTCAATGAATATTGTATAGTTTAAAAGTCTTAATTTAAGAGACTCTATCTGCAGAATTCCACAAGCCTGTAAGAAACTTATGCAAAGAAACAATCTAGCACATTGTGTGCTTTCTTGGCAAACGAATGGGGAAAGTCCTGTCAGCAGCCCAGGCTATGCAGTGTGGAAAACCTAAGTAGACACGCTGGGAGTATAGCAGTGGTTTAGGTTAAAATGTGTATTACTGCCTTGGATTACACGTTTTTCTATGTTTATCTTATGTTTCCATTTGTCAACGTATCTATAGCGAATTCTTTGTGGCTTTGTCACATTGCAAGGGAGCAGTTCTTCCTCCCACTAATCTACAGAATTGCTTTAGTTCTTTGACAATGAGAATTACAAAGCTTTTTACTTGAGTAAATCAGGCATCTCAGGATTCATGTAGATTTAATGCTTCTCGTAGAAGCTGTACTATATAGACTTGCTTGCCCTAGGATTTTGAGGGTCTTTAATAAAGACTATCTTGGATAATATCATGCTAAATAGTCTTTCTTTCTGTTTGTCCCTGAAACTTCCAGTTTTCCACTTCACTCCCAAAGTTCAGTTCAAGATGCAAGGTTATAACCTTGTCTGTTACCTTTTCTCCTGACTTGTCAATGACTGAGGGGGCCCTTTTTCTTGCTTTACTGTTCAGCATGGCTGAAGAGAAAGGAAGATTTGGCAATGTGCCCCTTTGCCCATAGTAGGGAATTTACCAGCAAATGTAGATCCTGACCTTGCTGGATATCCCAGCTTCCACGGACAGCATAGTCCACTGACAGAGCACTCCTGCCAGGAGAGGCGAAGGCTCTCGCCTGTAGATATTCTGAATCTATGAGGTGTGAACATCAGCTCTGGAGTCTGTGTGTGCCCTGATCTCCCTCCACTTTGCCTTTTATTCTGTAACTCTAGTCCTGTAAATAACAAAGCTCAGGCTGACTTTTACCTAAATCTGCTTTGTACCTTTTTTAGGATTACATTTTTAAAAAGTGTCTCCACCCCCATCTCTTGTAATCAATAGAATGGAATCAATATTTAAGGGTCAAGACCTTTTCTTTTTCCTGTGGCTAAGCTTTTTCCAGCCTTGCATTTTAAATAAAACCTGTATTCCCTGCCATCTGTAAAAAGGATAGGAGGAAAAAAGCCAGCTGATTAGTGTCTCTCTTTTAGGTCTTAGGGTAATGGCTGCTTTTACCTTTCTAGTTTTATTCAGCACATTTACAAAGCATTAAATCTGTCAGTATGGCATTAACTTCTATCATGTGCATATTAATAGGAATAATAATCAAAACATCAAGTGAGTTTGGGTGTTAAAACTGGTAATATTTTCTTTAAGTGCTAGTACACATTTGGCTCGGAAGGTGCTCAATATTGCGAAGGATTTTTAAACTAAGATTTATCTCCTATCTATATAGAAGTGTTTTGCAGTAAACCTGCTCATTTGTACCCCAAAGGGCATGACTTTGTCGTCATGCTGATGTTTTCATGGAACACATTTGTAAAACACAATTTCTAACTTTTGTCGCCTCCATTAAGAAGAATGTTGATTAAGTGGAATCAGCATGTAAGAAAATATTTAGCAGCTGTTCTCTTATTGCAAAATCGTAAATATATGGAAAAATAATCACACAGATATTTTATGCCAATTAGCAAATACTTCTTTTAATTAAAGCATGTTGAACATTACGGCATCGTCTTAATATTACTGAAATTCAAATAAAATGTAAGGATGGTGGAATTAGAGAGAAAACATCTTCATCAATATATTAGAAAGGTTTTGTTAACAAGCCAGCTGAATGGGTTCAGAGGGATTCCTGTTTTGTATGATTTTTAAAATTTTCCCTCTATACATTTTACATCATTACAGTGCTTTCATTAAAAAAAAAAAAAGAAAAAAAAAAAAAGAAAAAAAAAAAAAGAAGCTGCTTTCCTTTTAAACAGCACAAAAGATGGAGAAAAACACTGCATTTCTACAAATTATTTGCAGCTTCGGTGTTGCCAACATATAACAGCTGTAAATCAAGGATATATTTTGGAATATCCTAAATAAGTTTTTACAAATCAGCACTCTTAGTGACAGCTTTCAAAAAATAAAAAAATACAGTCATGGGAATTCATATTTATGGCTGAGGGTAAGTACAAATTAAACTTATCTGTTTCACTTATGTGGCAAACTACTATTATTCAATGGTCCAAAATATTATCAATTTATCTGTATTCACTTTTTATTAGGAAAGAGGTGCACAACCATGCAGGTTTCAATGATGTAGATAATAATAACCAGGAAAAGAAATACTCCCTGGTGAGGATGAAGGGAATGCATGCTACCTTCTCAGAGGCTCAGTACTGCACCTTTAGGAAAAGCGGTATACATGCAAGAACACTGTCCTGGAACACACTAAAGGAGTTGACTGGCTTTGTCGACTGCAAAGTAAAAGCCTTTACTGTAGCCTCTGCTCATATCTAATCATTTTTGCCTTGCACACACCACCTACACACCTAACACTTCACTGACAATGCTTTGCCTTTCCCCACTACCCCCCAAACACAATGGAAAGTTAATTGAATGTTTTATGCTTTAGCAGTATCAAAGAAATGAAAAGAACATAGGTTTCAACTGTATTTCAATAATAAGTGCATTAATTTTTACCTTTTAACTGACACTTGTACTAATTTCCTTAAATGCTCTTTTTTCCTCTTTTTTTGATCTGTCTGGCTTTGTCGGGTCTGATGATGAGGGCTTACTTCAAATGCAAAAAGATTAGCTCTCTTTCCTTTAATAGCACAATTATAGCTTGTGTGATGTCTAAATCATGAAAGATATCAGGGACAGACTTCTAAAGTCGCATCAGTTTATTACAAAAGTAGTAGTAATCATTTTAATATCAAATTTACTCTAATTTCCTAGTGGCATTTAGGAATTGTTGGGCACGCATACACGTACACACAAAGATTAGTAGCCATTTACTTCTAATTTGACTTAGATAATTGTTATAAATAACACAATGAAATTAAAAGGCTCTGTGTTACATTTTCACCTCTACCCAAGATGTTGTTCAGGCACTAAAAGAATATTGCCACATCAAAGCAAGATCCAAGAGATCCAGTTCGACATTTTTGGATATGCCAGAATCTACATCTCATTTTTGGATTTAGTTCAACATGGGACGTACTTAGCACTAAACACTAAAGAATAAATGTGCCTTCCTTAAAGATATGTAATATGTTTAATCCCATCAATGCTTAGTCTACTTTTTAAATCCTGGATTTAATATACTTTACCACGAGAGGGCAAGATTAAGATACCCTTTCTCATACTGGATCGCACCTAACTCCTCAAGTATTACCATTAGTTATATTACGACAGCAAGAAGAGTCCCTATTCAAGATGAGGGCCTGCAAGTGATGAAGTGGAATACAAATCTAAAGGGAGAAGGAAGATTTAGCTTACGCTCCAAACTGACTTTGATTCACGCACATTAATGGAATGGTAATTGCTGGCCAAGATAAAGAGGGATATCAGGTCTTGGACAAGGTAGCAGCTATCTTCTTCAAGAATATTCCCTAAAAAGACTACACTTCTGCATTAGAGATAAAGATTTATAAACAATAATAATGCCCCAAAGCATCTACATAACATGTTGTGTGCGGCAGGTGAAAGTGGAAGACTGTTGCAGTGATCTTTTTCAAATATTTTAGGATGTTGTGGCTGTTAAACAGTAGTTTCTAAGGAGAATTTGATAGTTAAATCCAGGAGTGAAAATACAACTTGCTCTGGGAAGAGCGAGTACTAGCTTTGATAAATTTTAAGTTCATAACAGATAAAGTGGAGCAGTTTGACCCATTGTCAGTCTATTTTAAGATGAACATTTGTTAAATTCTAATGAAAAAAATGTAGCACTTAAACTTTGGCAGAAGGACAATTAGGTTTTTTCCCGGAGTTGAATAAAATCACATGGCACTGATTTTTACTTTAACTACAAGCAATAAATATGAGCTGCAACAGACTAACAGCTATTGGCCATATCTACATGGATATGTCATACAAGCAAAGTTCACTTCAATTTCAAGCACACAAAATTTATGTCTACACCATATAGCTTATCATGCATTAAGCCTGTTCACGCAAGAGCCGATTTTCTAGTGTTAAGAACAACTTGCACCTTTTTGACGCGCAGGGCTATAATCAGCGCAGCCAAACAATGCTGTCTGCACAAAGAAGCAAGAAAAAGACTGAACAGCTATTATACACCATCAGGTAACTCCTAACCACTTCAGGCAATTCAGCCTGAGAACTTTTAACTCAATTTACATTAAAACATATCCTTCCTGCCTGTTATGTGCTACATGCATTAGGATTATTTGTTTGTTTTGCATTTTCAGAGATTGCTAGTGAAGCACAGTGATTGGGGAAACACACTGTGCCTCCAGCAGGCACTTGAGAAAGTTTCTAGGGCAAACAAGCTCCCAGTTTCCCCAGTCACAGTCAGTAGATTTACATGTTACTGTAATGAGAATGAACAATAAGCTGTCATTCATCAGCAGATGCTGTATGGGTCCGTCCATGGAGAGAAGATTTTGGAAGTGGATAATCTTTGCATTCTTCGGCTCTGCTTTGAATATGTCGACTTAGAGAAAACTAACAGACAAAGACAGACAGACCAAAAAGAAACAGCAGAGGTCTGGAAAACCTCTGGAAGCAAAGCTGATAGTTAGTGTCATTCATAAGATCGAGCAAAGTAAGTGAGGAGGGGGTTGTCTGCACAAGTTTCACTTCTGTGACTGACTTTTGCACGAACCCAAGATAATTAGAGGATGCACCATCTTAGCACTCTGTGCACTGACACAGCACATTGTGGAATGCATAATGTGAATTCTTGTCTTGAAGACTGGCCCACTATCTTATAAACACAAGGCATAAGCTCCTGGATTCAAGTTTCATGCTAGCTAGACACACAAAACATAATACAGCACTTTGTCAGGCTTGAAAGTGGGCAAGCTGTCCAGGTGGAGCTAGCTAGAGTGTTGCTGTCCAAAAGTGCATTTTTCCTCCCCAGTAAGGTTCTCATAATCATCCAGTGATTACCATCATATATATTCCCATTCCAGCACAACAGGGCAAGGGCAGGCAAAGGATTGTTACAAGAATATTAATAGAAATGGTCTCTTTTTAATAACTGAGGTGTATGTTTGAGAATAACGAGATGAATGTTTTGTGCTGTTGTTTACTTGGATTTCATTTAGTCTTCTAAATACATTAAATTCCATATTACTTACCATTTAAAAATGATGAATGGGGGAAAAAGTTTGCCTTTAGAGGCTTGGCAAAAAATAAATAAAAATTAACAAAATTTTTTCCTTTCATTTTAAGAATTCATTAGTATAGATGGAAAATAAAATTTTATTTTATCCAGCAATAAGATCAAACTTTTTAATTGTCTTATTTAATAAACTTAATAGGAAATGAAGATAAATTTTGTTACAGAATTTCCAGAAGAGAAATTTTAAGGGAGAAGCCAGAGCATAAATGAGTCCTAAGATGAGAACTTTTGATGGGAGCATAATCAGCTCTTACTAAAATCCCTTGTGCTGATTTATGGTAATTACGATGAAGTCTCTTTTACCTTTCGTATGTCCATGCTTTGTCCTATATACTTCTGCCCTTAGGATCTAGCCTGCTTTTTCCTCTCTTGCCAAGCTTATTGAATTTCTACCTGTCTACATCATCTACATTTTCCTGCTGAATTAATTTCTTGTAGCCTACTTCTTGGACCTATTCAATCAAATTTTTAGTCTGTACTCCACTGAAACCTCTCTTAAAGGTTTTTCTATTCTTCTCCTAGTCAAGTTTCAGGGTGTGAATCCTCTTACATCTCCCTGGGACATCTCAACAGCTTGTCACGTAACTGGCCATCCTTTCTCTATGAAATCTTGTCCTCATCAGTTTTTGTTACTCCAAATTCTCCTCCTGTTCTTCTCTCTCTCTAAACAATGCCTTCAATGTCTTACTCAGTGCACACTCCTCATCTCTATCCACTACTGTGTGGGGTGACCTCCCACCCCTATCTAATACAGAGGGTAACATAGAGCCTTTTGTTGTATACATAACATAACATCTTTTCCACAATGTAATATATATGAATAAATAAGTATTTACTCTGTAGTAGCTATGAAGATAGGAAGAAACCAAAGCTATGGTAGATAAAGATTTTATAGCTGGTTTGTTTTTTGTTTTTTGTTTTTTTTTTTAAAGTGTTAACTATTTGAATGACCAAGTGAAAAAAGGTATGCATAAGGCTAAATTATCCCCCTTCTAAGCTTCATAAATTCACACGTGTGCACTCCAGGGAGGGAGATAATGCAACCCTAATTGTGTCTTGTTGAACTTGGCCATTTAGATGGCTAACCCTTTTCTAACATGGTCTTTTTCCATATTAATAACCGTTCCAAATGATGTCTTTTCCTATTAGAGTGACATTCTGTCAGCAGTTTGGGCCTGATGAAAAAAGAAAACCATGAGGCAGCGAAGCAAAGCAGTCTTGGCAAAATGGAGAACATGATATTTGGCAGGATCCATGATTAATGTCTTATAACATCTTCAAAGACTGCTTTTAATTTCTTTTCAAGTCAAATGCTAAAAGTAAACCTTTTCTTTCGTGCCCTATTTGGTAAAGGGGCAGAAGAGTCATATATTGTAAAATGACATTGCTTTTCCAAAAAGAGGTGTCAGAATGTTTGGTCAGTATGATCTGGCTTTCTAGACATTCCTGGTAGCTTTGCAAAAGGATTGCTCTTCTTTTGGATGTCTTTCATTCTCTTTCTGTGTGGCATTCTCTAAAAAGTTTGCCATGGGTGAAGAGTCAGGTTTTTTTCTTAACTATGGTAGGCAGTGTGGAAATAATGTAGTTCACACAATGGGCCGAGTCCTGGTCTTATCACATATACATGTGTATGTATATGTATATATATGACTTGACTTACCTTTTCTTTTTTTTTCAAGTTTCTAGGGTGGTTTTGTCAATTTTGGATCGAAACAGCTCCTACAGCAGGTAAAAATAGATGAGACCCAATCACACAGCAATGACACTGACTTTAGTCAGATTAAATGCAAGAAAAGGAGGTCAATTTTTGTTAATTGCAAGTGGCTAATTCACTGATTGCTAAAAACTATTCATGAATAATTTATATCTCAAATACTAAACTATGTATGGGATGAGTTACTGGGGAGAGTAAGGAACCATAAACCTGCAACTCTTCCTCTCTATAAAGACTGTGCTAAGCTTTGACCTGTGTAACATCTACTTCTCAGTTGTTTTAATGATTGATCTTAAAGCATGTAAATAGCTAAGTGATTCATGAAATGTTATCAGAGAAAAGTTTTTAGCAATTTTAAGAAAAAATCATGATGTACAAAACTAAATACAAAGAAAATAAAAATCTTATAGGCCAAAATTGGAGCCTGCCATTTATCATTGCTTCACTTACAGATTGCGATGACTTTGTCTCTCCAATCTGGCCTACTTACAGCTTTTTTTTTTTTTTTAAATGACCATAATATAGTGTATATATACACACATACAAAAACATATGTACACACATAGGTACATATGTATATTTGCTCCTTACTATTTATAATTGTCTGGGGCTTCAGGGAGGATTCAGCCCAGTTTGAAACAAGCCATGACATTAGGAAAAGACAGAGAAGCCAAAGGTCTAGGAGATGGACTTCATAAAGGGATTCTTCATCATAACAATGAACATAAGCGCAATGCTCAATTCTATTTTTTTTTTCCAAGCTCATCACAAACATTTTCATGCCTTACCACATGCCTGGAAGCCACAATATATAAGTCTTAGCGGTTCCATTTTATAACCAAGAAATTAAGGCACAGTGAAGTGAAGATTAACACTTTATAAACAAAGGCGCCCAGTTCGAGACATTTGAGGTCTGGCTGATGAAGGTCTGAGAACTACAAAATTACTTTAAATAGAATTGCAGATCATCGGTTTCTGAAGGCCCAGCAAACAAGCTCTCCTCAAATTTACCAAGCAAGAGCAGTAAGCTTTTTTTGAAAGTGTCAGCCTAAATAACATGCTGGTCATCAGAGTTGTGTCTTACTGACCTCTAAGCTTTGTTTCCATTCCCTATGTTGGTCTTTGGGCAGAACTGGATCCTGAGGTCAAATGTTGCTCAGATGCAAAAGGTGTTCCACACCATAGGCCCTGCTTCTGTCCTCTGCACGGGGCAGGCATGGAGGATGCCGCTGTGGCAGACAAGCCAAGGATGCTTCCCAAACCACGCAGACTGCATCCAGTGGAGGATGTACTCCAACCTGGGCACCGGCAAATTCTAGTCTCTGACACCCCAGCAGTGCAAGCTGTGGGTCTGTCGTCTAGCTTCCTGCAGAACTACTGCTTCATGTACCGTGTAACACCTGGGACACTGGCTCAGACTGATCTAAGGGGAAGAGTGCCACCTACTGAACCACCAACACGAGCTGTCAGTTCCTGCAGCTCAGGAGAATGCTGTTCCATGGAGAGCCTGGACACACTCTGAAGCAAATTGCTTGCCACAAATTTGAGCTAGAAAACAAACATACACAATCAGATTGGAATGAAGTAAAAAAATTGGTGCTGGATCATAGAGCAGATGTTGCTAAATGTTACTAGGCAGTGCCAGTACACGCCTGTGACTGTCATGCATATGTCAGTGCACAAGAAAATAATGTGTCTATTAAAGACACTGAATTATGATATTCACTCGACTACAGAAAGACTAGACTGAGCTTTTCTCTCAACCATTTACCAATAGGGTTGCTGAAGCCCACCAGAGAAGAGGACACAGTGCTGAATCATGTGAAAGAAAAATGCAGAGCTTAAGCAGCTCCTGTTTAAAAATACTTTTCTTTTCAGTACCTTTATGGATGCTTTTGTTTTAATCTTGGGATCCATCAGTCTGTCTACACAATTTCATAACTATTATGCAGCTGCTTAGCTTGCACTCCTGAAATACTTCCACAGTTCACTCAGTATGTCCTGTTTTATTTACAACCACCATCAAAATCACCTGAAACTGACATTTTTCATGTAGAATCCATTATGTGGCAGAATGCCATATTTACATCAACATCTGAAAATATATACAACACTTAGTTGGAAAACCCAGCTAGCTTACTTTTCAGTGCTGCTCATCTTCTGAAGTAATATGGAATTTAGACCTTTAGCAATATTTCAACCTCAAACATTTTCAAAAGGCACTATTAAAAAAAAAAAACACAAAAAATCCCCCAGAAGTGAAATGGTTAAACATTTTATTATTCACATTGCATTCATAGTAAATTGTGTAATAGTTTTCATGTCTTAATTACTTAAATTTTATATTGAGCTATAGTGATATTATCTCTCTTTTTGTCTCCACACAATTGTATTTTATAATAGCTTTTATTAGGACCTACATGAATGGAATTGAAAATGAACACATCATTTCTGTTACTTCTGCAGTTGAGAAAAGAGAGCGCTTTTCTGATATTTGGTGTGAAAAGTGCTTTCCTTTGTATTTTATGACATATAGCAAATTGTATTAGATAGGAACATATTTTGAGCAGGAAGGTAACTAAAAGGAGTACAGAGCACTTCTGTCACTTCTAGCAACTCCACCTCAGTCTGAAAGTGGGTGCGACGCCCAGCATGTAATCGGGGAACATTCCCCCCAGAACGGCTCAATCTTGTTCTCATTGAAATAAAAGGCAAAACTTCCACTGGCTTCCACGAGAGAAACATCGGAGTAGCAAATACATAAGCTAATGGTGTGTTTATACAATCTGCCTACCTACCTTTGAAAGTAAGGTCAGCTCCCCTACCTCACAAGCTCCACCTGCTCTGCCAGCAGTGCCTACTTTGATACTATCATGAATGCCTCCACGGTCTCACGTTGCTCCTTGCATTTGGGGTGCCTCCTTGAAAACTGGGTGCTAAGCCAGTTCTTTCACCTTTATGAAACCCCTCCTAAAGTCTCCCTTCTGCCAGCACACCTACACTCAATCTGTGTGTAGGATGTGTAAATAAATTTAAATAAACATTTGTTTTCAATTGTTAACAGAACTAGCAAGGCATGCACATCCAGGGTTTAGACACACAAACAAGATACCACAAGGTAACAAGTTTCTGCTGAGCTGCAAGAACTGCCTGGATGCACACTATTCCCCCACAGCAAATGCAAGGTGAGTCAAGTCGGCCTCATACACCTGCACTGTGGGCTAAGCCCACTCCAATTACCATGCATTTGTTGGAGGCCAAGAGGACGCATGTGGGCAGCTACCACGCATCAGCTGGTACTTGGTAACCCTTTTGTGTACAACTTGTTCATCCAAACTTAGTATTGCTACACTGCCATTTCTCACAGGTAGTTTTGGAATTGTAATATGATCATTTAAAACGTGTGGATAAACACATATTATGAAATCAAGGAAGAAGGAAGGGTGCGGGAAGATAACTTGAATCTAAAAAACCAAACCTGTAGACAGATAGACTTTTGCTTATTCTTTCATTATAATTCAATAAATGATATCTTAAAAATCTGTTTAAAAAAGTTTTAGTGACACCTGAACATAATGACAAGCATGGCTTACAGTTCTTAGGCCAATAGGAGATGTCAGCAAGAAAGGAGAGTAGGCGAAGAGCATCCTTCCAAAACATTGATGAAAAAAAAAAAAATCTGAATTCCACTCAGCTCTCTGCAAGTGTCTGCTTGTGAGATTCAATCTCCCTAATCAAACGGTGGGCCAGATTCTGCCTTCAGTTATCATATCAGTAACCGAAGGAAGAATTTGGCTTTTAATTTCTTTTCTCCCCAATGCCAAAATCTGTGAAATGTCACCTTATTACACACCTCAGCTCTTTGTACAACTGCCAGAATTTGCCTAGCAGTTCCATTCAGTCTTTCTCTTGCTAAACGAAGTGCCCTCGATGCTGATCTCCAAGAACAGTTGCTCATTCTGAGCATTTTTTATTCTGAAGATTGGTTCCTTTTCTTTTTTTTCTCTCTTTTTTTTTTTTTTTTTTTTTATTAACATGTCCACACTGTTACTAAACATAAAGGGTTTCTCAAGGAACCAATTTTACCACATTTGTTTGGATGTTATATGGATGTTCGGAATAGAAATCAAGAGTACAAAAATAGATTTTCTTGATTTATGAGACATTCCTGTTTTCAATTCACCATCAGTATGTGCAGACACGATGCAGTTAAGAAATGAAGCATCTGGTTCTCCCACGTTTCATTTATGAACTTTAGCACCAGATGTAAATCATTCATAAAATCCCAAAGTGTTGGAAGAATCTCTTCCTTCATTTTAACAAACATATACTCCAAGTACTGTACCTAACACTTCACATCATTTGTTACAAATGATGGGATCTGAATTTTAATGATTTCCAGAAATAAATTTCAAGAAGGAAGAAAAGAGGAAGAAGAAAAACAGGTGAGTGTGGCATTCCTTGTTTTTGTCCGTGAATTCTCTTTGAAACCAAAAGATGTCACCTTAAGTTATTATAAACAAAGTCTACATGTTATTACCTGCATACAGAATGTTTTGAAGAGAACAAATCTATTAACTTATAACTATTCTTCTCTCAAATCCTTTCCATTAGTGTCACGTTCATGTCAGCAAATGCTGATTCAACTTCAAATCTGAATTGCTTTCCTAGTCTCATCCACCAATCGCCCTTCCTCTCTTCCTTCAATCCCTCTTTCCGTCCCATTTGTTCAGAGATCCCCTCTTGCCTTTCTCTCAACATCTGTAATCCCCTCCTCTTCCTTTGCCACTCCTTTGTTTCACTGTGTACATTGAATTTCATATGATAACTCACACTTTGGGAACTAAGCACCTGCCAAAATAATTATGGGATCAAGGCTTATTCTTTATGTCAGGAAAACCTGTCTTCTTCTCTGCATCTTTCAACAATATTCATTAGACAACGCTTTCAACAACAAATCAGTCTTTTCTGGCCCTTTTTTAATACTATGTTTCTTATATATTAATTTAACTGCAGAATTATCAGGCATGCATTTCATGCACTGAGGTTGCCTTACAACATAGAGAGCCGAGGAAGTGCAAAGAAGGTGCACCAGCAGATATAGCAAGAAGGCTTCTCTATGAAGGCCCCCTTGCTGGCGAAACCTCTACATGAGGGAACAAAGAGGTGAAGAGTATTCACAGTCGCAGATGCTCCTCAGGTCTGCACTCCTCCCTACACCCTCTCCACCCAGCTGCTTTGCAGGCTGACATTCAGGGCAGGTCTCTTTGCTGTCCTCTCTCCCATTGTACGGTTGCTACACTGCTAAACTCCTAAAGGAATGGGCGTAATTATCAGCAGTAGAAATCTTACGATAACATTCATATATTTCCAGTAGTAATAAACCCCTGTATAAATTTTCTTATACATAAGAAATTTTCCTTGTACTTCAACAATATCTGGCATTTATTTAGCTCTTTATTAATAGCTAGAGTACTAATCACTACAGTAGCTGAGCACCTAGAGTCCTATATAACACAACATTTACCTCCCAGAATGGACCTGAGACAAGGAAGAGCCTTTCCACCAGTGGCCAGGCTGTGGGTAGCCTACACGCATTGATAAGGCCATGGAGCAGCCTCCAGATAGCCCCCAGCCTGATGTGCAATGCTTTCTGCAGGGACATGCTGGGAACGTAGCGAGTTGCTTTAAGCAGGCTGGGAACACAGCAGGGGCAGATTCATGGGCTGCAAATCTCATGCAGAGATCACAGCTGTGACTATAGCCCACGGTTTATAATGAAGCTTAGATCAGTTGCTCGGGTGCCTTAAGCCCTTGGTGGAGAAGGATTCTTTCCAGTCTCTTGCAGCCTTGTTCTCCAGCACAAACACCAATTGTTCAGCCCCTGCCCAGGGAGAGTTGGAGTTCCAGTTGAGTTAGTTCCCCTTAAAACTAAAAAAAAAAGAACATAATCTCTTTTCTCGCAGACAAAACTCAGCAACTTTTGAAGCAGAGCAGATGTTCAACAGTGTGGGCAGCAACGTTGTACTGTACTGTTTAAGGCACCGAATGAACGATACTGTATCGAATCAAAACTTCAGGGGAGATTTAGGTAGGCACAATATGAATGCTGAAGCTGAAATCTGGCCTGAACATGGGGAGTTAACATCTCCGTTCCTGAGAAATGTGATATAGGAACTTTAGTGATGGCATGTGCTCAGCATCTCAGCCTCCTACGTCACCCCGAAGATCCCATTGCCAGGAACACAGCTGACACCCCGCTGGGACATTGGTTACGGGAGGCAGAGTGTCTACAAGCTGCTAGCATCACCCCTCTGTGGTCACAGGGTCCCCTGACTGGTGTTAAAGGTGAGCCGCCCCAAGGCTTCACATTACAACTTCTGGCCCAATCCCCAACCCACATTGATGGCTGACCTAGTACAGTGGGGGTCCATGTCTGACTGCAAATGCTGTTGGATTGCTATTAGAGGTGATCAAGCAAGGAGGAAAATCATTCCATGGGTGGAAAACACAGCATTTTTTTTAAAAACATGCATTTTTGCAGGAACAGTTTTTAAATAATTTTAAAACAATATAAGATTCTCTACTATGAGAGAAAACAAATTTTGGTGAATGCAAAGTTCCAACATTCCTTCAATTAATTTTTTTGAAAATTAGAAAATCTTAGAATATAATGAAAAAATCTGAAGACTGGTTTTTTCCTTACAAAAAAAAAAAGAGGATATTTTTCTATAGAGACACCTTTCATATTTTGCCTTTTAATTCCTACTGGCTTTCCTTACAGCCCAGAATTCATCTAATTCATTACTATATGTAGACTGATAAGGCTTCAATCACTATTGCCATGTGTAAATATAAAAAGGTGATCAGCTGCACTCTAAGAGATTTTCCTATGAAAGGTGATAATTCCAAAACTCAGATCTCCTTCGCTCTTGCAAGAATTCTAAAGTTGTAACTATACATATATTTATAAGGATACCGTCTCTCTCAGGCTCCTTTTAACTTGGTATTTTTTGGTAACACTGGTCCACATTCTGCAAGCCTTATTCATGTCAGGTTGGACGGGGCTGTGAGCAACCTGATCTAGTTGAAGCTGTCCCTGCCCACGGCAGGGGGGTTGGACTAGATGACCTTTAGAGGTCCCTTCCAACCCAAACTATTCCATGATTCTATGATTCTGTGTGGAATGGGTACCTCTTTGCATAAGTAATTCCCACTGACTTCAACAGACCAGTTATGATATAAGATTCTTCTCAATGCCAATGAGAGCATCAGACTTTGGCGTCTGTATTCTGAAAGTCAGTAGTGGCAAACAGTGAAAAATGTACATAATATATCAATATCTTTTTCTTTTTAATTGAACCTAAACATCAATTTATTTCCAAAACAGGCATAACTATTACACCTTCGCCATTTTTTTCTTTTCTTTTTTTCATTTTATCTATGCTGACAATCCAGTCAAAGGCAAAACCAAATATTAGCAACAAAGCTAGTTCAAATAAATGACTAGTCATGTCTGCTGTTTGAGAAACACCATAAATTTTATTTTATTCCCCACCTTCCTACCATGTCAGAGGCTGCAGCCTGAGCCTTTCAGAACTCTACAGGCACAACTTGCAGTCTCATCTTAGTCCCACAGTGCTTGGGTGGTCTCTCTCAAACTAACCAAGGCAGGAATACCACCTCCTTGATCCGTAATGTGCTCATCCATTTCACTTGTCGGCTCAGACATCCCAGGCCAATGATTTATTCGCAGAGGTGAAGCTGGGAAAACCTCCCCCCTTCCAAACACATGTACACATACTTTTATAAACTGGCTGAAATATTCAGTAACTTCCCAGAGGGGAATGGGTTTTCCCCCTCCCTCTCCTATATGTTTTATATGGTTTCCATTATTATTTGATAAATGTGTTATGACACACTATTTACCTCGGTCAGCAGCTCTGGGGAGCTTTGTGCAGCTTTGCTCCCCACCTCTGCCACCCACTAGATATTTCACAAATAAATCACATTCCCAGATTAAGACAATACAGTTCGGTACTGAAAAGGGAGAAGAGAGTTAGGAGGTATGCTGGAGGAGGCTTTGGTTTCATTTCTCTCTTTTGCTTCTGAGCTATGTAGAGCTGCTTCTCAGCCTGTAACAGTGGCTCTGCCTCAGTCAACTCCTTTCTTCTTCCAGGGGCAGGAATACATTCCCTGTTTACTGCGATAACTCTCCATGTTTGAGGTTCCCAGAGAAATATTCAGAGCTCAGTTTTCGATACAGGCAGGAGCAAGTCTAAGGAGGTCTAGCATACTGCACATATTCACAGGTGTTGAAATAATCTTTTCCAAGGGCAGGAAGTGTCCCAGGATGTACCGTATGAAAGAAGGGCTGCAGACCTGTCCTGCTGGAAATAAAATAAATGTATTTAAGGTGGATGATCACAGAAAGTTTTGTGTGGACTTGCTCAATAGTATATTACAGTCAGAAATTTGTGGGGAGGAGGAGGATTTACCCTCCAAAGAAGTTACCAAATGACATTACTGCAGCAACTGCACATGCACTCAAAACAAGAGTTGTCAGGGAAACACTTGGTGTCATTGTAACTTCTTTTTATATGCATTTGATACCAAAATCCAGAGGGGACACCATGAGTAGGGTCTGCAGACACAATGAGTGGTTTGGGAAGCATTTTGAAATCAGTGGTGCAGATGTGTGTGCACATATGTGTGTGTCAGAATGGGGCAATATCAAACCTAATTAAGCCTGCTCTCTTGAAAATTACTGAAAAGCAGATCCTTCCTAGAGTCACAGGCTGACTTTCCAAAACCAAACACAACCAAAAGCTCAAATGAAATTAGGTCCATGAGAAAAAGCAGGCAGCTGTACCAACTGATAGTGTTTCAGAGAACACCACTGTTCAGAACTGGTGGTGAACTGGTGTTCACTGAACACCAGTGTTCAGAGAACACTGCCTTGCTAATCCCACCAACACATAGCAGTGGCTGTAGAAAAGGCAAGAACAGAACCCAATCACAGCATTGTTGACTCCAAATATTCAAAAAGTATGAATTAGTAGTCTCTTCTTCTTTGCCATAAATTAAAAACAAAACAAAACAAAACAACAAGACTGGCTGAGAGTCACAGGAGTTTTTTAATTTTTGTTCTGTGTGTTTTAAAGTTGCAATATTTTTTAAAAATAAGTGAATTATGATAGAAGCATACTAGTATAAGATAAAGGATGTTAGTGTTTCCTCCCCCACGACTTCAGGGTGCCGAACAGCCCCCTGTTAGGTTAGTGGAAAAGCACCTTTGAACTATGCTCAAAGTGAAGTATGTCATGGACGCCAGTGCTATCTTCTCACCACCTTCACACTCTGATAGCCAGAGTCCTTGCAATCCTTCTTTGAGCTCACTAACAAAAGCAACGTGGGGAGGTCCTTCCATCAAGGGACTGTGTGGCTCAGTGCTCATTACTTTTCCCCCTCCTCATATGCTTCTATAAAATTTTTAAGGCTTTGGTACTCAATATTTCCTCATATTCATCAGAGGAGGTGAGAGCTATCCTTTCTTATCAAGGCTTCCAGGGTAGGCTTCACCCTTCAGGTAAGATAAGCCAGCCTGCAAAGAAAGTAGAGCAGTCACAGAGCTTCTGTCCTAGTAGCTCTAAATATCGGACTTCTGTGTAGGGAGGTAGAAGCTGCTACTGGTTCCTATTCTGTACATCCTGCAGTAGAAACCAGTTGAAGAGCAGTGCCTGCAAACTGGATCTGGAGGTGCAACAAAACCTTTCCCATCTCTTACGGACCTTTGGAATACACCTACCCCTCCCATCCTCTGTGCTATTAGAATGAAAGATAAATGTGCTCCTATTTATAAGTACTAACCTCAAAAATATGAAATGTGGATATTTCCCTATGAATACAGAAGTCCAGTAGCAAAACCCCAGTAAAAGTATCCCTCCAAATTCCTATATTAAGGAAACAATTTGGCAAATCTTTGTCACAGATAAAATTTAGAAATATGAGCTGTGTAATAAATGGGCTGCTATATTATGACAGATTATAATAATAGATGGCATTATGCAAAAAAATACTTTATGCCAATGTAAGTTGACGTGGCATACTCTACAGATGATAATTCCAGTCTGTCTCAGCAACAGTATGAAAAGCAAAGCAGAGCATAGAAAAATCCCTACCAAATAAATTAGAGATAAGAATTAGTTACTGGGAAAAAAATAAGGAATACCAGTTTGATTTGGTAACTGACTCATATGCCACCAGTGGTCCTTCAGCATGACAACTCATATTTCTATATTTTTTGAGTCCAGATTGTTACAGTGTTTATGTGCTCCTTTGTTTCTTCTCAGTCCTATTGAAGAGATGTGCAAATTTACAGTAATGAGAAGAAAATCAAATCCACCTCAACATGCTAAAATAATGGAATTGCCAGAATTTAGCTTGTTGTTCATGAGTTTGCTAAAAAATAAAAATAATTTAGGAGAAGCAGGTGAAGTATATTTGTTACTTTCCTGGTAAGAAACAGGATAATCTGTGAAAAGCACCAACCTAAAAAATAATCCAGAGATTATGGACAATTAACAAATGTTAAAGCTGAATCAATGGGGTAAAAAAAAAAAAAACAAAAAAACCAACTGTGTGCTGTGATAATTTTTGTCATCATTCTTTGTCTTTACAAATTTTAGTGTTCATGAAAAAAATTGTCAAACTTTGAAAAACCAGTCAGGTTATTTCATCATGAAACGGCAATGTCTTACAAATGTTTATCCTATATCCTTCATTTCCCCTGTCAGAATAACCTCAATTCATCTATCAGCACTACCAGTACTCTTCTCTCCCCATCCTGTGTAAGTCCCCAGCAAGCGAAAGACAATTCTTGCTATAGTTAGTCTGGAATTGCAAGCAGGCTTTTTGGCTAACCAGTGCACCTCTACTAATTGGCTTGCTGAGGGATAATTAACATAAACTATTTTTTCTAGCCACTTACTTATTTTCATTATGCTTACAGGAATTTAAATAGGGACTTCCACTCCTCAACCAAGTTCGTCAAAATTGGGTCTTGATTTCAATTGACTTTGGGGACGGGAGACAGATAGACAGTACAGTTGCATCAACCTTCATTCCTAAGGGAGCTGAAGCGGAAATTGAAGTGTCTCTAGCAAGGAGCTTAACCTGAGCACTCAGAATTCGGTTATAAGTTAAACTACAGTAATTTGTTGAACCTAGACAGAACTGAAAGATTTTCACTAGGAAAAAAGTTCTCAAAAAATACCTAGCACAGTCTTGTTTTAGAAACAAATTACTCCATGAAATGAATTCTGGTTTGAAGTGGCTTTATATTACAATTCCCTATTTCCACACCTCTTTCTGTCAGTGTGTATCGTCACCAGGTCTTGTGTCACACCACGTAAAGTCTCCGCTGCCACCTCATTCTTCCACTTCCCTTCCCAAATCCATAAGGATAACCCAGCTGTATAACGCTCCCAGATCCTTCTGTGACTGCAGAGCAAGGAGCAGGACATGTTGTGCTGGGCTGAGAGCCACACAAGCACTGCCAGGCTGGCCAGTGCAGGTATGATGATGGCCAGCTCAGCAGGCGCACGGAGCAGGTGACGGCTGAGCCAGCATTACAGCCCTTCTCTCAGGAGGGTGCAAAAGACATGCCCCTGCTTGGTAAAAGCAACAACTTTTAGGAAACACGTTAAGAACTTCATATTTCTGAGATCTCTACCACTTCAACAAATTTGATTGAAAGTGGCCAATGGCTTACAAAGTTACTGGAGGACAGAAGCTGACAGACAGGTAAACATCATGATAGCCCATCTCTCACTTCCTTAAAAAACAGACTAAAAAGATGAGGAGGCTCACATTCACCTGACTGTAAATGATTTCCTGTCACTGGGCTGTGTTTCTGTGACCCCAGCCATTTAATAGGCTTGCTTTTCCTTATGTTGTCTGATAGTGGCTTGGCAGCCACCCTCCCTGTGACGATGACTCAGTGTGCTGCTTTTCCTGTCTTATTCTATGAAACACATCATTTGATGTGACTAACACAGCTCGTTTTGATGAGTCACAGAGCCAGGAAATGTAAAGAAGATGCGGTTTTCCGAAGAGTGCAGTTTAAACAAATGTTAGAAAAACAAAGTTTAAAAAAATAATTCTTCATCTTAAAATTGTGCATACGATATAGCTCATGTCTACCTACCTACATGGTACAAAGTCCTTTTTCTGTTGCTTGAAATCGTTAGTGTTAACATTCCTGGTAGCATGTCTGATTAATCTGGGAGATGGGTAGGGAGAATACGTGGAAGGACTGTCTCTCTGTCCATGTTACAAATTTGACACCCATTTTCTGTCATTCTTAGGGAATCCTCAAAAAGCTGAGCCTCACTTTCTAATTTGTAATGTACAGTCTGTAACTGCTGCCTTTATTTAAGTGCATGTTTTCAGAAACGTATATTCTAATTTGATGGGTCCAGTAAAAAAAAAACACATTTTTTTGCCTGTGCTTATAAAAAAATCAGACACACCGAGACTCTGAATCCACTTCTTCCCTTTTTCAGCCTAGAGCTATAACCACAAAACTCTTCTTCCCCTACATGTGGTTATAGATGTTTTTCTTATCTACATGGGAAGGGAAACCTATATGGGTTTTCACTTTTCTTCTTTAAGGATTCTTTATAATTAGGAAAGAAAATGGCCAGGGAAAGGGAGTTGCCACAACCTTCCTTCTCTCTCTGACCTCAAGCAACTGGAAACTCCTCCAACAAGAGGAGGGTGGGGAGTAGAGGAGAACCAGGACAATAATGCTGCTCTTCTACACAGCTTTTTAGCATTGTTTTACTGGAGTGAAGAAAAATCCCTCTGCTACAGCCACTGCTTCATCGAGAATATGGAGAGTTTACAGATGTTTTCATTACCTTTGTATTCCTTAGAATACAGAAAAGTTTCTTCATTGTCTCCCTTGACAAAACCACCAGCTCAAAAAGCAGGAATGCAATAAGAGCTTTTCCCCTACCTCCCCTCCTGCCTCCCCAGAAGTTTGCATTGCCACACACAACAGGAGGTGTCTAGCGCTTCTCCCCTTTCCTCCTCGCAGGCAAAATAGAGAAAGCTTGTCAGGCAGCACCTCAAAAATCACCACTCACTGCAGAAAGGGAATAGGAGCTCTGTCTGACCAAGCAGAGGCCATTTGGACTGGACATTAGCAAGAGCCAAACTGACCTGGTTGGCAATTCTTTGCAAAATAGAGGATACTACAGCTGCAAGCAGCCAGACCACAGTCAAGCGATGGAAGAATGTAGAGCACTGTCACTACAGCCTTTTTCTCTCTAAAGGCAGAGACATAGTTGAACCAAGCAGCCATCATCTCCTCTCAAATTATGACCAAGTGCATGCATTATAGAATATTTTTCTGAATAAAAATAATGTACTTATTTGAAAATAAAGCATGATTTTTTTAAGGAAACGGCAGAGAACAAAGTGCACAAGGCCAAACTTTCTAATAAATGAGATTTATTATGGGAAAAAAGTCCAATAATTGCATTTTCAGGGGAAAGGTCATTATTACTTAGAAAGAGGTTAATAGAACAATATTAATAGTCTTTTACAGGGCAAAAGAGATAGATGCAGTATTAATATGAATGAAAACAAGAATGAGGATGCTCCCTGTTACCAAAGTTTAGACTAAAAATTCAGAAGGTCAAATTCATCTTTCGTATTCCCCAAAATAAAGAATTTGACAGAATAAAATGTTATCAAGCCTTTTCTTTCTGTGAGTTTTACAGAAAGTAGCAGAAATAAAGTGATCAAAAGTTCTAGCCTGAAGGAAACAATTAGAAGCACAGCTCAAGTTCTGTGTCTCTGGGAGACTCTAAGGGAAGATTGTTGAAGATAAAAGTCAACACAACTCCATCATTGAACTTTTACTAAAGGAATTGCAGCAATTCTGTCTATTTGGCCAATATTTTAGATTAGACTAATTTTCTACAGTAATGGAAAATTGCCAGAGATAAAAAATAATTTGCAATATACATTAATAATAATGTTACATTACACGTCTGTAATGCATTTCATGCAAACGTCTTAAAGTACTTTATAAACACTTAATTAAGCCCCGCAACACCCTGGGAAGTAGATTATTTTTCTCAACCATTCCCCAACTGAGGAAACTAAGGCACAGACAATTTAAAGCAAACCATTTACCTCAAGTTATGTAATGACTGGAATTGGTTACAAAGCAAGCATGTAGGAATGAAGAGGGCACGTGCAAAAAATACTGCCAAAGCCAAATAATTTTTCAGTCAAAACAAAAAATGTCCTACAGACTTTCCCAGTTTTGAGCACTCAGCAATCTCTTTGATACTTCTGAGAATTTTTTTCCTCATGAACATCTTTAAACACATCAAGGAAAAGATATTGTCTACCAACAAATAAATAGGCAAACAAATAAATAAATAAAAAGTGTCTATTCAAAATACATGTTGCAAAAATACCTGCTCATCCTTACTGGCAAAACTAGCTAAAAAATAAAAATAATAAAACCCAGCCTTGACCACTAATACTGATTTTCTCTTTTAGATAGTCTTGAGTGAGGAAGAAAAAAGAAATCCAAAGGTCATTATAAAGATGGTTATTAACAACTGTCATGCACATGTGTAAATTATTAGCATGTTTTAACTACAAGGCTAAGCAGGATCTGTCTAACTAGTAATTCCAGCCCGAATACGCTCAGCAGTATCACACCAGGACTCACAATTATGTAAGTTTGCTATTAAAATGCAAGTTGGAATCAACTGTTAAATCTCCATAGTGACGAATACACTGAAAAGCTGTCCTACTTTGGAAGATTAAATTGACTTTATTTTTGGTTATTGTATCTAAACACTGTAACTTGCTTTATTGTACCCTCACTAATTCAGTTTTACTTTACCAAGCACCTCAGACAAGAGAATTTGCTTGAAGTCACAGTCAAGCTGAGAAACCTATATATTTAGGACATCTTTTCAGAATACTGTAATTACCAGTATAAGTATTTGAAGTCAAAACTCATAATTGTGCATGATGAGGGAAAACTGAGGAATCTTTTTGTTGAATGTTTTGGCTGTAAAGAGAGCCAGCAATCCCACCAGTTTGAGGAAGTTTCAGAGCAGATGTCTGTATAGTATTTGGGATGCAATTTTGTCATAGAGTTAAATAAAGAAAATTATTCAAGGGCTACAATACTTATAAAATCCTGATGTGAAATTTATTTTACTAGTAGTACTGCATTGTATAGTCATTTGAGGAAGAGATTACTTAATATAATGTAATGGGGGAGATTAATGTAAGAGATTAATTCTTCAGCCCTTGCTCTTGTACTATGTTCTTTATATACTAATCAGGTAAAGAGATGGATAGTAGCATTTTAAAGGCTTCCTTTTCTGTGATCTATTTCTCTGAGTGAAAAGATGATGTCTAGCCTTCCTCACACTGAATTCATTGCTTTGGTCTATAGGAAAGGGCTTTTGGAAGAAAACCTTAATATAAGTCAAGGCAAATTAAATTGAGATAGTGCAAAAGGCATAATGTGAACAGAAGAAAATATCATGTGAGAACACATAAGGGCTTAATTTTCCCATTACTAAGGCAAGACTGGGTGAAAGCTAATAAATCACGGCAGCACAGCAGCACATGGAAATCAGCATCTTACCTAGATGGAAGTCACAGCTGATGACTGCTGCAAAAGAAAACCCAGGATCCCTTAGTATTAATGAGGTACCCACTCACCACGGCTTTTACAAGGCACAACGAAACACTGCAAAGTAAGAACATTCATGAGTTTTGGCTATCGCAGTGCATGCAGTCTGCAGAGAATCACACGGGTAGTTCAGCTTCCTTAGCTGCTGCCAACAAAAGCAGCCAAGTGAGAAGGACACACAGATCTGGGTTCCCTCCCCAGCTCTGCCACCTCGTCAGGAAATCGCTGCCCTCTCATTCCTCTGGTTTCTACCTGGAAAATGGCTTTCTGCGGGGAATTTTAAAGAGAAGTGGGAGCTTTAAAAAGAGACTTCAGAAACACCCCGGTGCAATTCAGAGCTTGGTGATGAAAGTATTTTGTTTTCCGGGGCTTTTTTTCCTCCCTTGCCATCTTCACAGGTAGAGAAATCAGTCGATTTTTTTCAAATAGAAATATTTCTTAAACATTTTACTGTTCCTGCCCCTAAAACTGACTCTTGCACAGTCCGTGTTGAAATCTACTTATGTTTCAAACTCTGTGGTATTATGTGATTTTGTTGGACAGAGAAATGGATACAAAGGAACAATAGACATTGCAAATATTTTAAAAATAAGCTATTTTAAGTCTTTTAATCTTAAAAAGTACTTACGCAATCTAATCACAATTTTCAGAAAGTACTCCGGTTGTCAGTAAGTTTTAACCCTAAAAATGTGAATGCACAAGGATTTTTATGGGTTTGTTGGTGGGGATTTTAACATTTTAAATTTTTTTATTTATTATTGAGCTGCTGGAGAGGGGAAAATGCCTTATAATGGGACTGTAGCTGAATGCTTAATTAGGAACAGTTTATCACCTCTTCAAATAAGCTGAAGAGTTACATAACTAGGCCTTAAATTCCTACAGATAAAGACAGTTTAACTTGGCTTCCTATGGAAATAAGCTTTATGTAACTGTTTTGTCTGTCTCTCCATCTTTCTTTTCTCTCCCTTTTACTTTCGCTTCAACAAAAGACTGAACCATTAGCCAATTTGAACTTGAGGGCTAAAAATCTCCAAAATGATATTCCTACTGGTTTCATGAAGACAGCTGATAAGAGAGAAAGACCTAAATCACTGCCCTAGTTTCCTCTAAAGGAAAACAGAGAAAGTTCTAGGAGAAGTGAAAACTTGGTGTGAGATTACTATTTGTAATGCCTGAGCTGCAGAACAGGTTGGCTGCTTTAGATTTCATGGGCTCAATTTCCTTGCACAGAGAAATAAATGGACAATTTGCTGGCCTAATGGAGGCCTGTTTCAGATTGTCGTCTTCTCCTGGGTCAGTGCAGGTAAACTCTGCCTTTACTCCAGGCTCAAAACACAGGCCTTTAGGAAGCACATGGCCACAACTATAATAAAAATGAATGATTTCTGTGACTTTCCATTTGTTTGATTACTAATACACCCTATACTGTTTTGACTTTTCTTTTAGCTGAATGCAGTGATAATGGTGGATAATGAGCTATCCAGAAGTGCTCGTGATCGTATACTTCAACACACACTGAGGCAGAGTCAGATCAATCTCGAGAACAATTTTGAAAATCAGAGCCCGGAGTGATAATCCTTTGTTTATTCCCTAGAGTAACATCTTGACAGGACAATTTTCCTCATATAGTAAAGCCAATCTACTCTGACATTAAGAAATCCTGTGGTTTGGTCATAGTGCTGTTGTCTATCTTTGATTTGAAAATCTCAAGGAGATAAAATAGTTTGAGACAACCAATCATTGTATCTGTGAAGTATTCTTCTCCATTTTATGTTTCTCATAGATGTATGGGAGATACGCTTTTAACTAAATATAAGCCCGAACCAAAATTCCTGAATTTTCAGAAATACTTGAAAATTGCTGGATTTTGAGAAAGTTTGAAGACAATCCAAATTCTGTGGATCATTCTTATCTTCACTGGTCTAAAGCAACAGCCAAGATTCTCATGTTTTGGAAGAGCTCACATGAAGATTTAAATATGGTAGTCCACGCTCATAATCAAAGAACCTGGAAGAAGCTGCGTCTTAATCTAGTCAGAATTTTAACCTAGTTTAATTATTGTACTGACGGTCTTATTTCAGTATCTTTATATGTCATTATACTCTTGAGGGTGAGTTTCTCTCATCTTTTTAACCTAGTTAGTCTACACAGCCAGGGATGAAACTGATCTAATGTGTGAAACACTCATGGCATCATCCCACAGGCAAACTATCATGGACCTACTGCCAAAGTGAGTCAGGGATGCAAAATATTTGTTGTCCATAAGAGTGCTATTTTTTTTTTTCCTCTGTGTGCTTTTCTCAATTCTGTTTCATTAACTCAGCATACTGTTTTACTCTACTGGTCTACAGTTTTAATTTTTCTACGCCCCCTTTCTGTGTCACAATGTTCACAACAGGCCCATCTTAATATTATTTCATATAGGATTACACAGAGAACAGTTTCATGGTGTTCAAAAACTGAACATAGAGACCTTCACAACCACTTCTTTTGAGATGGAAGTGAGGGGAAAGGTGGTGGAGCTTGTGAGATGGCTGAAGTCATATATTTGCCGTAGGCACTAAAAGCGTTATTTTGGTATGAGGGAAAAAACCACCATATTTTTTACCAAAGGTAAACTCATTAAAAGAGTTGCAGAAATACAGATCTGTCTATCTCAGCATTATGGTAAGGCTGTACCTGTCATAATCAGCTATGTACTCAGAATCAGTACAGAAGATAAATATAGTAAAAACAACATAAATGAGCAGTCATTGAAATATCCCCAAACAATGAAATATTTAGAAAAATTATGAAGATGAATATAGTGCCTCATACATCTGCATGTCAAAAAGAGTAGTAATGTTTCTTGCATTAGTACAAAAATGAATAGTTTTGTCAAGTTTTTATCCTGATAAAGATTTTTTCTTATGGCTATAGAAATGTACTGAAGTATTTAAATCACCTGTCAAATGTAAACCTACTTGAGCGCTGACACTTTAAAAATATAATGTGAAATCAGACATCATTTATACTTGCTAGGATTTTTCATGTTGTCTTATAACATATAAATGGTGAGGCTAGATGCAGAAATAGTAGATTTTCAATTTTAACCTTTTTTCTCCCTAATTTCCAGAATGTAATTCTGCCCCCAGCTGGTTAAGACATAGCTGACATAGGAGACTGAAAGTGAGAGAATGTTGAACCTATGAACTCTGCTTCTTCTCAGATGATGACTACAATTTGCATGCAAAGTATCAGCAGCTTTACTGTTCAGCACAGGTGCTAATACATTCTAAGTTCTTTATGTAAGTATATACTGCACCCTCTTCATTACAGTACTAATAGCACAAAGGTGAAACTGTTTTCAGGAAACAGAGTTCATTGATTACTCCTACAGAACATTACAATTAATGACATCGGTCTGTGGTAATTGCTACACCTGTATCAGATCAACTGAAAAGTAGAAATTTAATACACACTCTTGTCACCATTAGATTCCAGAAAGTTGCATACACCTACTGCCTGGGATGGATTTTTACACGCTTATTTGTCTTCCTATTGCTCTTTTTCATCAGATTCTAAGTCTGCCTTTTTGCAAACAGAACATGTGTACAGAAAAATTTACATGACTTTCACTCCTTTTTCAGGTATTACTGCAGCCCATCCTTATCTCCCAGGGAAGAAGAAAAACAAAGGAAAAAGGAAAGTACGGCAATAGAAAACCAGGGAGATAAGTTATTATTATTACCTTTTGAAACAAAAGCTTTCATTCACTCTTCAACCTCTCTCCACTATTTCCTATCATATTTCAGGACATCTCTTCAGATGCACCTGAAGAACAGATTACAAATACCTTCAAATTTATCTAAATTACTTTCCATTCCATAGATCACTTTTTCATATGCAGCTGTTTCTGTCACATCAGCAATCCACTCCCTCAGTAACAGCCCTGATGCATCCTTTCAGGTTCTCGGTATTGGTTTTCAACACCGTGAGACTAAAAGGGGCAATGTCAGGAAGCTTAGCCCCCATATTTAGACTCCATATATTCAAATAAATAAGACTGGCTAGAAAATATGATATAATTTGAAACATTCATTGGAAACAGCTTTCATAGAACAAGACAAAAAGAAAAAAAAAAGAAAACATTAGTCCAGGTTTTAGCATCTGTGCAAATGTTAGCACTAGTACAAAGGATGAACAAAATGAGAAGGTCTCACTAGTAGGGCCCCACTGGATGATACAGAGTCTGGTAACTGCTGCTTTCCAGAGTTTCCTGCTGTCTCCATATCCTGGTGTCCCAAGTGGGCTCAGAGGAGAGGGCAGCCGCAAGAACACATGGTCCACCTGAGCCCTGCAGAAACTGAGGAAATGGAACTGGATATAGTGAAATTTTGCAGAGCACTACAGGAGTATGAACACTAAATGAATTTAGTGAGTTTACACTGCAGAGAAGTGGAATTATGAGCTGGAACAGAGCTGCTGAGGGAGCACATGATTGAAACAATGGGATGTGAACACTCAATCCATTAGCCTTGACAGAAAATCTCTAGCGTAGGTTTAGGAAGAGGCAGAAGGAGGAGGCACACTGTTGGGAGGTGAGCAGGGGACAGGTCCGCTAGGCACAAATGGTTGTTAATAAAGAACGCTGCAAGCTCACCAGATTACTCCTTGACCAAGCACTGACCACATGCTGAGGATGCCAGAAGAGAAAAGTGAACATATGCCTGAGGTAGGAAGGAGCAAACTCAGTCAGCCACATCGTGAAATGACTGGGTATCACAAATTTATCAGAACAAAGAAGTACGTCTCTAAGGATGTAACGAGCGAGGCAGGGCTGACACTGCATGGTAGGAAGCGGGTGGATATCACGCCTGCTGGGTGAGGAGGGTGGAATCCTGGTCAATATTTGCTAACTTTGAGGATACAACTGTCCCATACCCAGCATATGAAACTTTTGAAAACCTCCTATAGTCAATTTTAAAGGTTTAATTTCTCTTTACCATTTACTTAACAGCTCTGGTACTGATTTTCAGTTTTCTCCAGATAAACCCTGTTGCAGGTGAGCTTTTCTCTTACATTCCATAGCAGCTGGAGTTTCTTTGTTTTCCTCCACCTTTTGCTTGTCACATAGCAGCACTTATGAAAAGTGTCCAGTCAAATGAGCAGTGGAAAAACTATCCTCTCTCCATTGTCCTTTTTGAAAGATCTCTTCATTGTGCCTTTGATTAGAGATGATCAGGAGATGAAGCTAGGGGAGAGGCTGAGCACACCCTGAAGACATTCAGAACAAAACGCTTTTGACAAACAGCCAGACTGTGAACTACTGTGTCTGCAGCGGAAAAAAAAAAACCCAAAATGTAAAAGCAGATAACTTCCAGTCTGACAGCAAGGATCTGATAAACAAAAATGCGTTGTCCATTACACATTAGCTATTGTGTTGTGATTATTTTCCACAGGCCCAACTGCTCTGCTGATTCATCTGAATACAACTGCCCTGATCTACGCTAATAGAAAATTTGGGCCATAGTGCGAGCTGAAAGTATAGTCCTAAATAATTGCAAAGTACATAAACCACACAGGCCTCTAAAAGGAGTGAGAGTAGCCTGGGTAATCTGACACATTTGCAGTCTGAGGATTTCTTTTTGCCTTTTAACCTTTTAATTTAAAGAATACCTCCACATTATAATCGTAGCAGCTCTGGTTCCACAACTCTCTTTTTCAAGGTTTCCTTGACACACCACCCCGCCACCCCCACCCCCCACCCCAAATTCTTTCAAAATCCTGGCATAATTTGTGGTCAAAACTAAATCCAAATTAAGTCCATCTGGGGAAAGTGGAAAAACCTGAACTCCGTCTTGTTGTCTTGAACATCCTATGGTTGCATAATAACAAAATGCCTTTGTTCTCACAACTAAAGTATGCATCAAGAATCAAAGAAGCAAGAAAAAAAGGGAATGTTCCAAGCTATTACTGTAACAATCCAATTACAATGCCTATCAAACTTAACTTCACAGGTTATAGCTCCTAATTGCCTGACAAAAATTGACACTTCAGTCGCAACAGCATAATATAATCAGAGTCCAAATTAAATTTGATCGTGGGCAGAAAACGATGCTATCATTCGGCGGCATGGAAACAGGAGATCAACTAGCATGATATCAAGGATCAGAAATGAAAATTATTCATTAATGGCAATGGTTTTCTGATAATGGAAATGACACAGTTCAGACGGCTTCGTAAAAACACTATTAATTAAAAAGATGATAGACCTAACAAGGCATAGAAACCAGTGGAACCTTTCTCTGTGCTTGTTAAGGTGAAGGATGACAATGTTTAAGAACAGAAGTTTATGCACTTTTGCGAAAAGTATTCCGCTGATTCTGTAGCAAGTTTACTGGTTCTTGCTTAGTGAAGCATCTTTCTCTAGGGTGCTATGTTACAGGGACGTAAAAAGTGTCTAAGGCCATAATATGGCATTGTAATAAGCATGAAGACTACCAGCTATAAAACAGAAGGGTCCAATTCATAAAAAAATGCACATGGGATTTTTGCATACTCCCAAGAAAAAAGTGCAGAGAAAACTATTTTATTTCCCTGTGCAAGCAGCTCTGTCCCCATTTTACTTTGGAGAAATACAGAGGTGCTTTATGCTGAAGAGGGAGCAAGCCAGAAATCCACCCTCAAAAGTTTCCCTGAGCAAGAAAAGGAAAGGCCAGTGTCTCAGACTGCTGAAGTTCAGACAATGCCTCTGTGTTCCTTACACAGAGCTCCAGATATTACCACAATAAAAACTCCAATACTAATACAATGCCACAAGCATTGTGTTTGAAATAACCATCTCAAAGGATTTGATCGCTACACCATTGAAACCACTGGGTGCTTTTGCTACAGCTGGAACAAATCAGACTGCAGTTGCCCAGTTTGAGGAAGGAAAGGTCTATTGGCTTGCTAACAATCTCCATGATCTCCTCCCACACATTATGTTTGGGCTCTGCACCCTGCAGGATGGGTCACTGCCCAACACACAAAACTAAAACTACTCTTGAGGACCCTCACCTCTTTCTTCTTCAGAAGCTGAGAGAAGCAAAGAGGCATCCCCTGCTGCAATTCCTTGCTCGACAGGCATCTGTTTTGGAAATGCACCAGCATAGGCCTCTGAGACTTCTTGCTGTGGGAAACCAAAGACTCAAAAGCCTGAAAAATAAAGGACTTCCAGAAAGAACAGAAGGAAGAATGGGCAAAGATAGATGCTGCCTTGGAAAAGGATGACTCAAAGCAGAACCTCCTGACCCTAGAATGCAACTACAGTAGTTTTAGCAAATCAGAGACCCAGGAACAAATCTCATGTTTCTTAGATTGTCTAACTGGGGCTCACTCAAATCCAAAATGCATCATCCCAAGCTGCCTCTAAACTTTCCTCACCTGATAAGTAACACCCCTGAAGATCATCTTACTTACAAAAATAAAAAATAAAAGAAATAAAATATAATACTTAATACTAGTCTGCTTGGAGCAGCTCTAAAAACTGAAAAACATGCAAATAATGGATATACTTTTAACTTTTCTTAACTATTTGATAATTCTTCTACAGAGTGCACAAAGATTGCCTGAATTGTCAACTTTGTTTAAAAAAAATAAAACCTCAGAAGGGCAATGATATTACCTAAACTGTATATCAGCATTGCACTGTACCTGTAAGAGCTCTAGGGCAGGTCCTTCAGTTTCAGTGCATTTTACTGAAATACTCTTTAGCCCTTTAAACATGATCATTTAAGACAGATGCAAGGAGTGTTGGAATTTAACATGCAGACAGCTCAGGAGGAGACAGTAATATATTAATGGAGAAAACAGCTACCCTATAACATCAGCTAGCATGTCATTAAACAATATTGCAGCTACCACATGATTATCTCTTGGGTTTTGACAACTTGACCTCATGAAAGGGTGTTTATAGATACTTCCAGAAATTTAATATTTTCTTTTTTTTTTTTTTTTAATTGTATAACAAAGTTCAGAACCAGGAATAATGAAAAACAAGGAAAGAAAACAGACCAGAGACTCTGTGTTGGTTTTTTGTTTGGTTTTTTGTTTGTTTTTTTTAATAAATAATTGAATTATATTGCTTATGATGTATTCTGGGCAATGATGTAAACCCTTTTCTGATGAGTGGCACTGTTCAGCAGTGAAAGTGAGAATACTTATCCCCGCAGCAGGGAATTTAACACAGAGGCAGCCAAAAACCAAATCCATTGTGACCATTAATCCTGCAGGGTAAGGTTATAGATTGAGTCATCTAATGGATAAATTCCCTCTCTAAATTCCAGCAAATTAAATCCCAGATATGTTCTTTAAGGAACCCTGGGTCAGATTCACACCCACTGACTCTCAGGCTTGTTGGGAATTTTCTTATGAAAAGTTTTGGTTGCAAGAAATGTCAATTCATCAACTTTGACATGTTTTATGGTCATGCTCTGTTCAAGGGTGATATTCCAGGTATAAAAGAGAGCCAGAACATCTAGACTAACAGACAGGTCAGCAGTCAGGATGCTTTGCAAACTAATAAAAGAGATCCATGTCCTTGTCTCTGCAAGGCCTCATCCAGGGCACATTGGTGATTCCAGAATACTGAATCACCTCTTACTCCACCACCTGCCTGTTCATCACATCCCCCTTTCCTGTGAAAATTTCGAGTGGTCTTGAGTTCATGCTACCGACAGCTCAACGTCTCACATGAAGCAAAAGCCATTTCCACCTTACCTCTGCTAACAGTGTAAAATCAAACAATTACCATTCTTTCTTTAGGTCAATCCTAGCAACAGAAGAATCACTGTAAAATGACATTCACCCCCCTGCATCCCACAGCCATTGACCTCCGAGGAGTTAACAGGAGGAAAACACCTTGCTCAGGTAGGGCCACTGTGGCTAGCAGTCCTTCTACGGTCTCATTGCAGATTGTAACTTGTGATGGGTACAACCCGGAATTCTTCATTTTTCCAGCAGCACTCACTGAAAATAATGAAATTAAGCTTAACAGGGTTGCTGGCCCATTTTCAGATCCCCCATTCTAAAACTTGCAAGTATCACCATTAGGCACATTGCCAAGTCTATTGCCCTGGTGAATTCAGGCTTATGCACCACTCAAGAGGAGTCTGTTAATGACTGCAGAGATCCACAGCTGTTTACAGTTTAGACTCAGTGGTGGACCAGGCAATAAGCTTGATCCAACAATGAAGTTGTTGGACTCTCACAGGAAGAGGAGACATTGTCTCAACTATTTGCTTGCTCATAGTGTGAGTGACTACCAGGACAGCTTAGCGGGGCTGTAAGAAACAGGGAAAGGAGTAGGTATGGATTGGAGAGAAGCTGTGCAGGGCCCTGAAAATGAAAGAAGAAATGTATAAAGAAACCAGGCTTAAATAGCTTGCAGAAGCATAAATGAAGAAACAAAATAAATAGGCCAGGGAAGTTCTTTACCACACATCCAAAAAGAGACAAAATCTATTCAGAAAAATATTTCAAAATCAGAGCTCTATTCATTTGTAGAAGTCTGTTGTGACATTATCTACTGCAAACTTCCCCCCCCCCCCCCCCCCGTTGGTTGCTTGCTGGGGGGGGCGGCTATGGGAAGTTTGGGGAGTTTCATGAATGAATAAATGAGAGCAACAGCTTTTAACAGTAGGGTCTGGTCTTCAGGAAGATGATAGTGAAGGACAGACAGATTACCAAAAACCTACAAAAGACTGGTGGAGAGTATAAGAGAGGCTTATATTAAGCTTCTCATTTTTAGGCATGGAAGGGAACATAATGTTAAAAAAAGATATGTAAGAAGGTATTTGAGGTAAAAAATAAGGGAAGCAGCTAGAAAAAGCAAAAATGATCCTGTCAGGGGACACAATCTTTCAATAACGTATCAAAGTAGTATGGGTTGAGAGCATCTCTTCTAGCCATGCTCTGGCTGCAAGTCCAAACTGTCTGCTGACTAGGAACGGATGTAATAATCTACTTTAAAAACAAAAAAAAGTACTCTTCAAAGAAGGATTCCTAGATACCAAGACCAGCAGCTCTGAAAAGAAGGCTTCAAATATTAACAATTGATGAAATTAGAAAATTTGCCAGAGGCACCTTTGTCGATGCTAGATTTTAAAGCATGACCTAGCATGACTTAACAATGTGCACTGATGCAAGCTCGTTTCACTTAGAAGTAGTGCATTTATCATTAGGGCAGCATTTTCAGTCCTTTTAGTTAAGATGGTTCCCAGAACTTCCACATCTGGTGCCAAGGGGTTGTTACAAACTTATAGAAAGCATTAAGGACATGTCTGTGTGGGTGGACAGCTGATCAAGTAATTTATTGATTAGCCATATAGTATTAAGTACAAAAATTCAAAGGGAAAGGATGAAACTATTTCTGGTAAGGTGAAACCCTCCATATTTACCGAATAGATTATCCACAACAGGAAATGCTTACTTGATTGCTTGATTGCAAAGTCAGGGAGGTCCTCGGCCCCACTGACTTCACTGGAGCTATGACAATTTACCAACGGAAGATCTGTGCCCCAAGATAATTTCTTAATGCAGTGGCAAGCTCTTACATTTATAAAAAGCAGGACGTAGGAAATACAAACATGAAAAATCTTTTATTCAGCCACTTTTCTCACATACAGGATTTTCTAATATACACAGCTCCAAAAAGCAGGAAGAGAAAATAGTAGAAATGTGTAAACTCATGAAGTTCTTCTTCAAACTGAACTCCTATTTCTGACTCATATGCAAAGTGCACCTATAGTACAAAAAAAGGGAGGAGCATACCTACCGAAAACCAACCTCATTCAAGGGTGCAGCTGTGCTGAAGCTTTCCTTGACTTGCTGCCTGCCTGAGCCCTTGAGCACTCAAGACCTGCAGCACAATTTTAGAGTCAGAGCCCTGCCTACCTTCAGCTTTGAAAATTCCTTTTTCATGTATGGAGGCTAAAACTGGATCCCCAAACTCCAGTGTGTGCCTGTAAACCACCCTCTGAAAATGTACCTCTCTACCTTATGCCACTGATGCTAGAAAAAAACATCACCAGAGAAGATAAAGGGATTTCTGTGATCACCCAGCTCTTCCTAATTCAAGCTCATGTCAGAGAGTGAAGGAATGTCTTTGTGTGGCACCTGCTTATATATTTTCTGGAGTGACTGCAATCTAAATATTGGCAGCCAATAAGAATGAGAATACTATACTGTGTCATAAAACACTATTTGCCATGACTGTCCAAGGCAGTTGTTATTAAGCAGTTGGATGTCAAAAACCAAAAGGCAAAAATCTGTACCGTAAATGTATCATATTTGAGAACCCAGGCCTCATGGACCAACATACTGCATGGCTACACAGTTTCTCTCTGTTCCTTCACCCTCATTTTACATTCAATTTCTTCAGGGGTTCAGAAAACTCTTTCAGTATCGAGTAAGTCAGATCAAAGTAAACGTATAATATGCATGAACAGGTCCACTTTGTATAATATTAACAATGTAATTTCTGTCAGAAAAATGAAATTAAGAATGTAAAAAAAAAAATGTGATTAAAAGCAACAATGCAGCAAGAAAAGCAAAAGATGTCTGTACTTTGGCAGGAGGTTACTGTAACAGGCAAGGTTTTTGTCATCCCACTCAGCCCTCTCTGTAGCCCCTTGCTACCATAGCATCTTGGATTGTAGATACTATTCTCTGTTAATACCTAAGGGACGAAACCTGCAGATGGTCCCCATTTCAAAAATGTTTTTTTTCTGCATCCATTTAAGATGTCAATTTATACTCCCTTACAAAATGGAAACTACTTTTTTTGTAGACTCTTATCTCAGACTTGGTTAAAGTAAAGTGCGAGTCGCAACACTTACACCCTTTCCTCCTACTCATTTTTACCTTTACATAGTATAGTAGAAGCAGCTGTTGCAGGCTGTGGGATACCATATGATCTAACAAAACCTGCTAACAAAGTAAATGTGCTACGATTCATCAATTAGGTGGAGAAATACTGCTTTTTATTATTATTTTATTAAAAAATAAATAGGTACTTCCCCATGGCTAAGATATCATTCTGCAATGCATAGGAGTTTGCTGCTATCTGCAGGTAAAATACTCTATTACTGAGTAAAAATCTGAAAAGGAAGCCAAGCATTTAGCTTCTGTTTTTAATTGCAGCTTCACACAATTCCATGTAAAAACCCCAGGTCTAGGCAGGATAAATGAAAATACAGATCACTCACGTGGGGCTGAGAGGAATGTTTTCTCTCTCATATGACAAGCTGTAGGCATAACCACCCTTAAAGTGTTTTGCTACCAAGATCTGCTGGTAACCGTGGGCAGGGTCAAGCTTTCGCACAGCCATCCAGGGCAACTCTGACACCCTCTAGCTATTGCAGAAGAAAAGAACTCCTGGGACATAAGAGTATCCTTCTGATGCTCAGTAGCCCTCAAATGTCCTCTGAGCTGTGACAGGCTGCCAAGTGGATGGGACACAGAGCTGCTTCCACAAATGCCGAAGCTTTCGGGGAGGCTGTAGACTATATCAGCAAAGGCAGTTCAAAAGGGTTACAGACAAATCGTGATTTGCCCCTCTGTTTGCACAGGAGACCTAGAAAGCCTGCTATCATACAGACCGTCCCTCATAATCCTCCACTCCACTCATTCCACTACACGGCATGCTAGTGTTTTCTTTTTTTCTTTTTTTTTTTAATTTTTAATCCTTACTTTTTCCTACAAGCATGGAATGAACTGAAATACATTCAACACTCTGAAGGAGAATTGTTACTGAATTTTCCTTGCTTTAAAAGTCAGCAGCAGACAAAAGGTTCTGCATGTGCTTTTCAGAGCTCACTATGTGAGAATACTAACCCCGAAGTGTAAAATATGTTGCAAATAATTTCTAGTTTTATAGTTAGACTGCTACAGCACTTTACCTGTTACAAAAAAGTGTCCTAGGAACATTAGCTTAATTCCTTGGGAGTACCAGGGACGACACACTTCATCTTTGTCTTGAGCCCAAAATGGATTGTTAAGATTTGTTCCAAATGCAGCAAGACAGTTTTGAGTAGTCTGTGGATAGAAGGATGGACATGACAGAAGTCGTTAAACAACACTTAATCAAGCAAGATGATATTGGAGGAGTCATTACAGGAAATATTGACTACAGGAAATGACATGCCCTGCATTATCTCATCCAGGCTTAGATATTCATCTTGCAGTTTTGCAGTGCTGCGTTGCAGTGCTGTAGTACAGCTCTCTAGCTTGCTGTCAAACACACATCTCCAAGGCTCTGATCAAAAATTAAAGAGTCACTGGTGTTAAACTTTTCCTACCCCATCATTTTTTCAATGTGGCCTCAATTTAAGAAAAGCTGACATAACTTCCCGTTTGTTTTCAAAGAAGAGTTTCACTATGAGCTGATTTCAGCTTGTGGGTAAGAGATGGGCACCAGAACCACTTAACACAAAGAGAATACATAAGAACACGATAGAAAGAAAATTACAAAATATCCATCACCAAAGATTCTCCTTTTAACCTTTAAGTGTAGTCAAAACCTAATGACTTACTAATTATCAGGAGTTTAATGATGCCTCTAAGCAGAGGTTGTACTACAGGGCACAGTGTCCATGAACCTCTAGGATCTGGGGTTACCTCGTGACTTCAGCCTGCAGTGAATTCTCCTCTTCTCCAAATCTGCTTCTAAGAAAGCTTTTAACTCCCCCTCCCCATTGTTGCTACCAACAGTGAAGGAAACAATTTTGAACTCTGGCGTAGGCTGGGCTCCAGATGGCTGCCAGCTTTTTAAGTGCTGAGTTGACTAACCTTGCTCAAAGCAGGTCTATAGAACACAGTGCTTCAAATATCAGTGTCTGCTGGGATTGCATCTATATATGTGGAGTCCCACAGTTCCTATCGCTAGCATAGCTGAATGAGTGAATCAGGAGCAAGAAGGATAAAATTGAGGAAAATACATGAGACCTCTCCCTCTCTGATGTTGAATCAGCCCATTAAACAGCAGGGAGCAGCTGAGCATAGACTTTCATTGAGCTTGCTGACCACTAAAAGCAAATGAATATAACCCAGGCTGCGTCTGAGGCTGGGAAAGACCAAGAGGTTGACTTCCACATGGAGATGAAAAGGACAGTCCTGAATTCAGCCCAGGTCAAAGAAGTGGTGGAGCAGACAAAGTTATTCCTCCTTGGAGCCATTTCGTGAAAACAGAAACCATGAGCAATGACTAAAATTCAATCACTTGATTATGATATTTATAATTGTTCTTCTGGATTGACAACAATAAAAGCAGCAGCCAAACCATCCCAGAATGGAGTCACTCACTTTCTGAGAATAAAATTTATGGGGACAGTTTGATGCTGTTTCCCTGGAGTCTGCCAGTCTGACCTCAGCCACAAATAAAGTCTTTTCAAATGTAAGGAAATACCTCTGGGATATGTAATATCTGATGTAAAGAGAAAAAGCACCATCTTCATCCCTAGCCACAGGAAAGCCTGTTTTCTTTGATTCTTGGCCCATATCAGAGTTAGTGCATGAAATATAAATTGCTGCTCAACATTTAAGTTTGGCAGAGCCAATTAATACTGCCTTCTGAATATGGGCTTGGAGGTTATTTCAATTAAATCCTCTGTATGAAAATAGTTGCTGCACACTGGATTTCTTGGCATTTCCAAGTGGCTGTCCTTAGTGGGTCGTTTAAGTTCTGCAGTGCATTCATCTCTCCCTTTGATTACTGCAACCTCCCTGTCCCTCCCTGATATGTGTCACCCTACTGTAGGCCATCTGAACACTGCTGCCAAATAGATGGCCCGCACACTCTCTCACATCAGCTCACTCTTCTGTTTAGATTTCTGTCGGTTCCCAGTGATCCATCACCTTACTTCATATTTTTGTCCTGCTCCTCCAGGCTCATCTCTTCCATCTTTGACCAAAATAACATGTTCTGTTTCTGTTCTGAGACGCTACAGACTTTCTGAAGGATAACTGACTACCATTCTAGCAAGAAGAGGGAAGTTTTGTATGTAAAAAATGGAATAAAACAGGAGTAGGGAGTCATTCAGGAGGCCACAGGACTGAAACTATTTTCTCCATATTTCTGTAAGGCTTTCTAAAGTCATGCTGATTCAACCAGCTCCTTGAGACAACAAGGAAAACAAGGACCTGATACTCAGCCAACACCAGAAAGTCTTGAACCCAGCGTAAAGGACACCTTATTTCTAACTACCTTTAAAGGCTCATCACTTCTGCAAAGTCCACAGAAGTCATCCTCATTCCAATTTCCCTTACATTTACTATTTAGTTTGACTTGTACTGAGGAAAATAAGTTATCTTCTTGTCAGGATGTGATCCTGGCTTTCAGCTCCCTGTTATCCTGCTGACTTCCACTATAAGCTTGGACATATTGCCTATCAGTCCATGCTTCAAGTCTCCAGCAGTGCTACAGGGATAACAGTGCTCCCCAGGCTCACAGGAACTGTGTGAGGAGGAATACATTCCTGACTGTGAGGTCCTAAGGCTCTGCAACAGCAGTAGGGAGAAGGGTGGCAGGGCATGTGGAAGTACTGCAGAGAGAATAAATGCCTTCCCTACCTTGCGCTGCTGCAGTCAAAGTCTAGCTATGGTAGGCACCCTCAGATAAAAGAAGGTGGGATGCATCTCACAATTATAGATGTCTAGAACTGAGGTGGTTCTATAGTCAGAGGAAGGAATTAGATACTTTCCACGTAAAATTTATTTGGCCTCTTTTAGGTATCCACGTCACACTTTATTTCTCTCCGGACACAACTCCGGTAGTCTGTTGGCTTGCAAGGTCTGGGAGACAGCGAAGAGATTTGATGACTTGTATTTGGTCCCTTGGAATAAGTGGGATGAGGAAGCACAAAGAGTATATGGCACCTATTAAACATATTTTGAAAATCTTTAAAGAATATCAAGGGAGAAAATATTTCAGACATTCATTTCTATATTCCGATCATTCACCTCACCCTTTAAGAGGGATCTTTAAGATCCTCCTCCTATCACACAAACTGCGTCTTTCTTTTATCCATTGACGTATCAGGAATACTAACTCTATGCGATAGTTGTTTACCTGCATACTAACGTGTCTTACAACCATTATGCAGAACAAACAAACTTTCTTCTATAACTCTTCAGTGGGCTCTAGTTTGTTATGTACAGCAGTTATCGTTTTCTTGGATGATGAAATTAATCAACAGAGAGTCTTTCAACCTTTTATCTTAACTAAAATTGCAATATTCATATATAGAATACTACACAGAAATCATCAATAACATGCTAGGTATTATTGTGTAGTGAATGTGATACCTTTGAGACACATCAGATCTTCCACATGCAAGACGATTAATTTCTCTGCAATACTTAGCTGGTTGTTGGAAAATCTGATCCATTTTTCAGAGTCCTCAAATCAAGCCTGAACAGAAAAAAAAAAGCATCTCTTGGAAAAATGTCCTCAAATTTACTGTCCAGTAAATCTGAAATTATAATCCTTGGTGCAGCCGGCATACACAGGACACTAGGTTCTGAACTTCATCAGTATGAGTTATTAAGCATCTCCTGGTGAGATGGATCTAGATTTCTTGAAGGCACCTTCAGACAGTACACCAGACAACTTTGAGTGCTGAAGGTGGAATCATCAGACTTTGGCTGTTCAGGTTGAGCTACATGGTGGTGTGTAGGTCTCAGAATTCAGTTATTTGGTTTTGACTGCTTGTCTCTTGAATTGCTTTTCATTGTAAGAGTATCTTCATTCCTTTGAATGTGCAGAAAACAGTTTCAGGAAGCTGTTTTTCCAGCACCGCCTTGAACCTCCTTTGCAAGAAAAAGAAGAAATCACCATCAAATTAGGGACCTCTATCCAACCTTTTTGATGGTACTTCTACACCCACTTTTGTAGAGCTGTAAGCGAACTTACAAGTTTCACAACAGTGCGAATTCTAACTCTTTGTCTTGATTTTTCTTCATTTGCCTCACCAGTCTACTCTCTTAAACCACGAGAACAAGCGCGACCACTGAAGATGTGAGCTTGGTGAGGTGTAGATATTGTGCTTTAAACAAAGATAACACTAATGAATTCACATTCAACCTTTTCAGCCCAGTGATAGAAAAAGATTTTCAGTCACTTTAGCCTGAGCTACATTTGCACTCAGGGTCACCTAAAGAAAAGGACAACACATTCATCTTTATCCTCCTTGAGTTGTGGAACCACTCAGATAATCTATAGTGAGTTACAAAGTGAAATTAAATACCTTAAAATGCCATCTATCTGATCCCCAATTAAAACATAATCTTTTTAAAGCTGTCAATAGCTGCTGACCAGAATCAATAAGGGGAAGATTATGACTGGCACTTCTCCAGTGATCTTCAGGCAGACAGGAAATACATTGCTGTTGTCAGGTCAGCAGGAAAAGGGGCAAAACTGGACCCCAAGCAGAACTACATCACAGACAAGTGGAATTTGAGATCCTCTGCAATGATCCTGCTGGGTGGTTTGGGGGTTTATTGGGGGGATTTTTGTTTTGTTTTGGGTTGGGTTTTTTTAACTAAGAAGGGAAGGAATATGATACATGTGAAAGTTTTAAAGGAATAACCCTGGAGTCTTAAAATCATGAATCTTTAGAAAAGTATTTATAAAAGAAGTTTTACTTTGATCCTTATATATATATATATACACACACTGAAGTTCCCGAGTCAGATTCAGCCAGTGTCTTAAGAATTTGAGGCATACTTCCTTTTCATTTGCATTTAAGAAATATAAGCTTACACTTATTTAAGTAGATCCTGGATATTCCTCATCATCACTACAGGAGTTAAAGTTTTAACTATCTAAATCTAGTGTTTGACATCAGTGACGCGAATGATCCCTACTACAGCATGTAAGCTTAGCGTAAGAGGCCTAAACTACTTCTTTTCCTCCTGACCTACATTAGGATTGCTTTTATTTCTAGGCCAGATTGGAAAGTTCAGGATAAAAAACTGTTTCCCGGTGTGCAGAGGGCTTAGTAGCCTTTCTACCCACAAGCTGTTGCTTTCCTCCAGCCTTCCACAGTACAGATTGTGGCACAAATGCTCCAACCTGCCTGTGAAGTTAGAGCAGTCAGAGCAATACACTTATTGTACTGACAAAAAAATCACCAGAACACTACATCTACAGAAAATTCTTTCAATGCAATCCATAACTGGTGTTAAGTTGTTGAACAGTCCTTACAACTACATGCAGAAGAGTGGCTCATACCTGTGAATTTTCCTCTTCTTGCTGCAAAAGCCATGAAGTAAGCTCTAGGCCCAGAAAGAAAAGCTACTGCAATGATCCAAACTTAGCTAGACCTTAGGAATGGTGATCCCAAGTACTTGCTCTGACAGAGTGTCTGTGAAACACTAAATCATTTCATCTCCATGCATCGCTTCCCATCTGCAGAAAAGTGGGTGACAAATCTTCCATGCCTTTGCTGATCTGGGGAGAAGCACAAGAATCATTCAAAATGTGGACTTGATAAGCACCTAAAATCAACAGAAGCAAAGCTGGGGTCTAAAATTGTTTATGTAAGAAAACACATAAGGGATTGTAGCACAAATGTGATATGCTGAAACAGCACTTTTAGGTGCTGCTTGCATTTAAGTGGGTTGATGAACGACATATCTGACTTTTCTCGCTGTCATCCATCATTTAAACGTAAGCTTTAAAATGACCAGTTTTCTTACAAAACTTTATGATATTTTGCAAATAATTTGGGCAAGAAGAACCCTTTGCAAATAAAACAGCCCGTTCTAAAGTTACTTTCTCCAAAAACCTTGTGAAGCACAATATGTAGTTGTATTTTCCTGACCACAGGAAAACTGACACAGAAACATGCGTATCATCTCAAAACACCATGGCGAACATGCCAGCATAAAATTTCTGAAATCAGTCTGGCCCTGTTCTTTTTATAGGTGTGGTTTGGACTCCCGCAGATTTGCATATTCCCCTGCAGATTTCTCTGATATTGGTCACTTCTGTTACTCACTGGATAGCATTATGATAGCACTGTTTTGTTCAGAGCACAACTTTTCTGTCTCATTAGAACAGCAGAGACAAGGTTTCCTACAAAATGACTGCATTGCGTTGACATTGTTAGCAGGACGGAAAATGCTGCTGAGACCACACAAAACTGCATCTGGACAAGGTTAGTTTCAAAACTAACTCTTCCTACTCATAAATCACATGCAAATAATCTAGTTATTGCAAAATTAGAGTTGTCAGCACTCAACTAGCAGAACATGTAACACCATGATCGCTACCAAACTTCATCCAAAACCTACAAAAGAAAAAAGAAAGAAAAACTACTAAATGTTGTTCACCACCATATTTAATAATTTCAATCTTTTCTGGGTTTTCTACTGCTTTCTTTGCCAAACTTTGCACTCAAAAGTAAGGCTCCATCTCCTGAGAATAAGGTCCCTTATTTGGAAGCAACAGCTTCCAAAATCTTTTGTCTATATAAGACTGCTACATATGACAAATAATCACTGAAATCAAATGAACCTAGACAAAGTGACTAGAAACAGACTTCGGATACAGACTTTCTTAAAAGAAGAAAAATAGATCTTTGTCATTTTTCTTTATCGGGGAAAACAATGATAAGAAGCAAAACAATAGTATTCCAAAATGGTTCAAAATTCATCTTATGACTTATAGTGAAGTGACATTCATACCAGAAGGGCAGAAAACATCCAAAACCTAGGCACTTACTTCCATAGCAAGTAGAGGGGTCTGGTGAAGAAAAAAACCAGGCCTGGGCAAAGCAAGAAAGTTGCTTCCAGATTATTTTCAAAGTCTAATTTTAGCCAGCCAGGTTTGGAAATGTTGGCATATGCATAAAGGATATTCTTGTCCTGTGTTTGCACGTGGGATATCTACTGTGTGTTTCAAGCAGTATTTTATTCGTTCATCAATACATTATTAATTGCAACAAACAAAAACAAAGAAATCAAAGAAATCAAAGGAAAAAATAAGCCAGCTGTAAACAGCTGCAACCTCTTGTTCTCCTTAATCATTTAATTCCATACACCTATATTGAAATTTCACACTATGCCTTAGCAGGGCATTGTCACAGCAAAACACTAGAATGCTGATATTGTGCTAGGTCAAGAGTTAAGTAAGTTCATTCCACCCCTGCTATTTTGTGTTTTAAAGCAGTCCTTACTCTAGGCAGACTCTCTCTGTTATTATTACTTCTTGAATGATAAGAGCTGGGATTGACCTTCAAAAGAGATTTAAATGGCCTTATCCAAAAAACAGTCTGTGAACATCTATAAACTAATGTGCTGCCTTTACACCTCCTTTCTCGGAGAGGAGGTGTAAAGGCAGCACATCAAAGTCAATAAGGAACTTACAATAATGGATTTCAAAGTCAAAAATCTAATGCAAATCTAAGTATTTGCTTATAGACTCTTTGAAGTCTTGACAGATTAAGTTTAGAAGTATCTTCATAGATGGTATCTACATAATCTAATAGAGATGATTTCAGGAACTGAGTAGATGTTTCCAGTAGATGTTTAGATTATGAAACACCATTTTCAATACCATTAATAAAGAATATATTTTTGTTTAATTTCTTTCAAGTTTATAGCACAATGCTGAGCAGTTATAAATGATATTCTGCATCTGTGGAAAGGTTTTTATCTCAACAGGAAAAACTGGCAGATGCACAGGATAAAGGAGTTCCATCTCTGTTACGCTTATATAATATAATTGACTTTGTTAAAGGACATTTAGGTGTTGTTTGATTTACATCCTATGTCAGCTTAATGCATCAACCACGTAAGGTTCCTCTTGTTTAAATATTTCATTTTAAAAGGTGCAGTAAGCTCATAACTTCACCAACATCCACTCTTCCCTGACTAAAATGGATTCTCCAGTTTAATCTATTACAGTAGAAGTAAATGAAGACTTCACCCTTTCCCTTTACAGAGGAACTGAGGCTGTCATATTACTTATTACCATCAAAGTTGAAGAAGGTACTGGTAAAAGTGTGACAGTAATTATATGGTATTTTTCCTTTAAAAAAAAGAGTGTAAAATAAGACTTAAAACATAAAAATGCAAAAAAAGTCAGTAATGCTTGTATTGCTTATTGAAACCATTCTCTACTGCTACTTTTGATATCAGTATTTTTCTTTTAAGTAAAAAAAAAAAACAAAACAAAGTGTTTGTTCTTTTTCCAGGTTCAGTTTGATTTATGTTTATTTGTTAACATATTATCAGAGCAATCTTTTTCAAATTGGATACACTTACAGCTGTTGGAATTACTTAAAATGTGTTTGTAGACTTAGTCTACACCAGAAAAGTTTTCCTGGTCCTAGCATGCCAGAAAAAAACTCCTAGTGTGTGCACAGTTAAATATCCAAATAGAAGTTCTTTTGCTGGTATATTTTTATTTTGTTAGAGCTTTTGCTAGCAATATTACAAATAAATAAATAAATAACAATCTTAACCAGCATAGCTTTCCAGGGAATCACTGGCATAAGATGAACTTGTTTATACTTTTTCTTACTAAGATTTTAGAGGACCTCTATCGCCACACAATCGTATGAGGATACCTACTATAAATTATAAATCAGTCCAAAGAAATACTGGGCATTTTAAAACAAACTTTGCAGCCTTAGCTCTCAAATATTTTTAGAAAGAGCAAATATGTCACCCCACTTTTCTGAACATGGGTAAATTGAGGCTCTGAGACTGTGTGTGATGCATCAAATAATGTAGAGTCTCCAGAGAGAAGAACAAAACAACCTGGAGATGCCACCTTCTCTCGGTAGAATTTTCTTCAATCTACAGATGGGTAAAACTACACAAGATACAGGACACTGCAAATTCAAGACCTCAGTCTCTTATATGCAGGCCATCAGACAACACGGTGATGCTGCCTTTCTTTGAGCTTTACATGGATTTTTTCTTACATACCCAGGAAAAATGAGGCAGAGAAATGGGACTGTAGTCTTTTGTGTGTCTCACAATTATAAAGTTACTTAATACCTGCAAAGGTTTGGAATTGTAAAGTGCCAAATATTATCAGATGTGGACTTGAACAGAAACATCTGTTCTAAACTATATATACCCAGGGAGCTTGTCAGCTTCCTATAACAAGGTATACAGAGCAAGATTTTAAAACTGAAGTGATCTTAAAATCTGACTTAGTTTCTGGACGGGCCATTCTCCAGTCTTAGGAATTAAACTACCTAAACAAGCAGACAAGCTATTTTGCCTTCCTCAATTGCAAAATTATCTTGACTAAACTCCAACCACAGAGAGAGAATATACTTTGTTCATCATGCTGCCTGCTCCTTTGAGTCCAAACTAGAATATATATGACTATACTTTCCCTCTTTCTTTCCTACTAGGAAAGAAAGCAGCAGATTGAAGCAGAGATCTGGGATTTTTACCTTTCACAGCCTGGATGACTGGAATAAACCATTTCATATCTCCCTTCTCTAGTTTTCTGTCTTTAAAATGGAGATGATGACACTGGGTTCTGCAGCTCTGCGATCCACAGATGTTTCTCCACGTAAGTTGGTATTATTTCATTTTCTGTCTTGGTACATTGGTTCTTTTTTCCATTGGCACTGATCTCCAGTTATTTGATGGCTTCTGTGTTAGGTTACATGCATACCAGACTGCACAAAGTGCACTAGCTAGACCACACTTGCTTCTGGATAGATTACATGTATACAAAGGCTCACAGCAACCCCCTTCCCTCCCTGGGGATCAAGTGAAACTGCAGGGCTATACCAGTGCCCTAAGCAGAGTCACATTCACCCTTACAGTGGGGATGAGGGATTTAAAACACTAAGTCATGTTTGGTACCATTGCCCTAGAGTGCTTGTTTTTCTTTAATGAATTCATCCTTTTGAGCTATTTTTGGGGGAAAAAAACCTTTCTTCTTCATGCTTGTGTTTGCTTTACTTTTGAGGTGTGATCAAAGTAAGTCCTGGCCGTGTAATCATTTAATGCATTTTGGCTGCAGTTTCAGCCTCCTTTGAAATGTATCCCTTTTCTCTTGCCTGTGACAGCCAAACTTTACCTCCAGGTAGTAGAGGAGGCTTACAAACTCTTTTATATCTCACATCTGCTTTCAGCCCATTAATCACCCAGATTGTAGACAGCTTCTTCCCTCTCTTATAGAGTGTGACTTTGTCTAGACTAGGAATTAAAGGGTGAATTTTAACATGGTCCAGCTAACGTGTTTAAATGTGGACCAGGCTGTGTATCCTTTAACTCATGTTCAACTGGGCAAGTTAAACACTTAGGAAGAAATTATGCTTCAACATGACAAGTTTAGCATGTGCCAAAAGATGCTCTCCGTTGTTTAAATTACAGGTAAAATCTTGGCCCTTACAAAGTCAACATAAATTTGCTATTGACTTCAGATGACCCAGAATTTCCCCCATAACTTTAAGAATACATTAATCAGAACAACTTGAGTAAGAGCATCTACTTACTACAGCTCCGATTTAGGAGCTCAGAAGAATTACCCTGTGATTCCATATCTTTAGGGACCCAACTCCTTTGCCGCTGTGGCCCAACTGCACAGAGATATTGAACCAGAGCTTCTAGCTGTGGAAGCTCAGAAGTAAAACAATAACCAGCCTGTCAAGTATCACTTCACAAATAGCAGCCAATTTACCTTTTAAGACTAATTGCAGAAGGTCTACCAGTTTTACTCTCCTTACACTCCTGGCTGCTTTCTCCAAAGATCTCCATTCAGCTGGGATAGAAGTCGTCTTCTCCATCAGTAGTCCTGCCATCAGCAGTTTCTCCCCAGCTTCCAGTGCTCATTTTCATGTCCCAACCTGGCACTCACTCAACTGTCATGAGTACTGAGCCAGCCATTTGTATTGCTATGCTCTCACTTGGGGTGCTGAAATCTCTAGCAGAGGAGAGCTAATTTGTGTGTGTATGTGTGTGTGTGGGGGGTGTCGTGTTTTTCAAATCAATTAGTTCTTGGGCATACAAAGCAAAATTAACACTACTCGTTTATTCACCAGGCTCTGAAGAGATGTAACAGAGGGATAGACAAACTTAGCAGTAAATGAAGGACCAAGGAAAGGGGAAGAAAACTGTGATAGAGGAGACAGACACGCTTCTGTGTATGATAACCTTTTCACCAGGAACACGCAAAGCCCTTGAATCAAAGACTCACGTGTAGACAAAGCCAGTGAGTTAGTATGGGGACGTACTCCTGTTTCTGGAGTCTGAACTTTTAAAAGTGAATTAGGGATCATGGAGAACTGGCTCCTGCCAGCTTTCACCTCCTAAGAGAGATAAGGCCAGCATTGCCTCTGCTCTCTGATTTTGGAAGAAAACATTTTGTTTTAAAGTATCCATTTGATTAATAAGCTTTGTATAAATTATTAATAAGCCATCAAAGTCTTTAATATAATTTTAACTTAGGTTTTGTTTACTCTCTATTTGCCATCTAAAAAATGTTTATGCAACATTATGAGGCAATGCATATTTATCAAAGACTGCAGGTTAATGGAGGATGATCAGGAAAGCAGAGAGAAAACATGATTTGCCTATTAAGTTGAATTAGGAGAATTTGGAGGAAAAATGCCTGGTAACTGTTACTCAACATCTGCCAAACCTTAAATCATCATCTTATGCAGTGCCTTCTGTCCCAAACTACATTGCAAGCTATGAGAGAATCATTTCACATTACCTTCAAAACTCATCCACCTCTTGAGTGTTATACAGTAACTCTGCAGTAGCCTCGCACAATAATTTTGGCTATTAAAATGAACTCAAACACAACATCAGAGTGAAACAACAGGCCGAACAATGTAAGGCAGAATACTGCTAGCCAACTGGAATATAATCAAGACATAAGGTTATGTATTAAGACTTTTTTTAAAAATTATAGAATTTATAATACCCCACAAATGGCCAAGCTATGAACACAGGGGACTTAATGAAAGCCAGTACAGGACAGCCACATTGCAGACTCATAACGAACTTTCCTTGTCTTGCGTTTTACACTTTCCACCTTGTCTCAAAGGTGCTGTGGCATGGCTGGGTAGACATACACCAGCAGCAACCAGGAATACATTATAAGGATGGTATTCCCTGCCAAGCGGAGCTACACTCCTTCTTTTTTGTTGTTTTTTGATTTTGCACATATAATGAATTTCACAGAAGGTAATATCTGCTCTCCAGATAACAGGTTTGCACTGAAGAAAGTAACCATAAGACTATGTTAATATGACCTTGAAGTTACAAAGCTTAAGTCTGAGGCATACCAGATTCCCAAGCAGTGTCCATCATTTTATAAATTCACCTTCATACTAAGTTAATGAAATTATAGTCTTTCCATATAAGAATCTGATCCATGATGCCAACACAGACAACATACAGGCCTTTTTGATTACCTCTCATTGCTGTTAAGCTGTATCTCAGAAGGAACTTCCCTATGGTTTACATTCACCTGTCAAACCATCATGGTCTAACAGCTCCAGAATTCCAAAGACCAGTCTCTGAGTTTGTGCTAAAACTCCATAGTGACTCAACCCTGAACTTTGGCACAAGCCTTCCCTTTCCTGCGCTGCTCCTTCTCACCCACCCAGAACACATGCATCAGATTAACAAGGAATGGACCATTTCATTAGTTTGGTTCAGTTCTGTGGCTTAGCAAATTTTATGTACGTTGTTGGACTGGGAGGATCGAGTTTTAACATAATCTGCAGTCTTGGTCTGTATGAAAGCATAATTGTTCTATTCATTCTCATGGAAATAAGACTGCAAGTATATAAGCACTTGGGAGATTTCAAGCAAGTGTTTATCTACACCCACCTCACCACAGGGCAAAGTGGTCTCTAAAGTTTTTTTCTTAAAACATATAGTCTTTGAGCATGTTTCATCATCACGATTAGTGGTCATGATCAGGACTTTCAACTAGTGTGTTCCCATATGAAGTGCATAATCCAGTCTGAGAATAAAGAAGCCCACATACTGTTCATCTAAAGAAAGTCTGACATGGTGAGTACACAGTTTACCTTTACATTAATACAAGTAGGAAGCAAGCATTTTGTGTATTAGATTATGTTCTGGAACTTCGAGGGTAATTGCAGCAAATATAATGGACTTTAATGTAGTCAAAAGACCTGATGAGAGTCATCACTTCAGCTACAGTCCTTTGTTTACAGCCTGAAAATGAAGACTGCAGACAGAGATGGGAGACTTCAGTGTCAACTGGAACTATTTTGGGTTTATCATGGAGTAAAAGAACGCAGAATATCATCTCACTGAATGTTGTTGTGAAACAAGTTCAGGGAAAACAACAGGACAATGCAATAATACAATATATTCACGCTGAATCAGGGGTTGTCTCTTGTTGAACAAAGGTTAATGCATCATCAAATCAATTAATTTTTTTCTTATGAAAAAATGTAGTATGTTTGGCTAAAATTATGCCATTTTAATCTCTGCCCATTTCCACTGAGAGGGAAATCTCTGTTCTGCAATACAACAGCCAAAAGCTCAAACACCTTAAGAAACCACACAACTGGAACACACTATCAACAAAAATACACTTTTTTTATTGGGTTTTACTTACCTTAAGTTTTAAATCAAACTAAAGCAATCAAAATTTTAAAGTCTGATCAGCTGAGAAATAAGGATATTAAATATGATTAAATGTGATTGCATTTGAGTGTAAGGACTGTTCTTCCATTACTGCTTTGATTAAAAAAAGCAATCTGAGCTGTGAGGTAGAAAAGTTAAATGCAGCAGGAAAAGAGAAAAGAGCTTGAAGTTTCTTTCCTTTCTTTTTCAATATATATTATTTCTTGTATGAGAAAATAGTATTATTTTAAGTATTCGCTTTTGCAAAACTGAAAGCACATTGGCAAAGTTTCTGTAACTTAATATTCCTTCATGCTTTTTAATTATAGGAAATATGAAGATGAAAAAAAGGAAGAATAAAAAGTTGTTCTTATGGGACATCTGGGAACAAGAATAGGAGATACATTTTCAAATGAAAAGTGGACTGGAAACCTTAGTTCTTAAGCTGGAATTTAATTGGTGCAATATTGGAGTTTAAAGAGTAATAAAGTTTTTGTCCTCAGGTTATGAGAAGAAAATTACCCGTAACATTTTTTTGGATTATAATATTTTAGCTGCTTCACCAGTCTATCTTTTTCTGGTATTATCATCATTACTACTCTGATCATTTTCTGTGTTTCATACCTTCACCTCCAAGCATTTTGAATGGTGCTGAGAACCCCATTGAACTTTTCAGTTGCGAGGCAGAGATCAGCCACTCATCAAAATGCACTTGAACTGCAGAGTCTTCGGAGCTGTTTTCAGAAAGGCAAACTGTGTCGCTCCTTAGAGATGAGATAAATGGCAAAACCAGCACAGATCACTCACTCTCACCTCCTAATTGAAAAGTTGGCTGCTGATCAAGAGCTGGCAGTGACCAGCTCAAGCCATCAGGATGCCAATATATGCTTCAACCTTATTTCTCCACCCCAGAAAAGATCAATCACAAATTAATGTTATATTAGTGAAAGCAAGGGCTTTTACTGAAGAGGGAAATCTATAAAAATAGCATCCGACGAAATGGTGAAAAACAAGCTAGAGAGAAAACTAGTTAGACTGGCAGTGGAACAGTGTGCTTACTCAGTACAAGTAAGATAATCTGGAATCTTAATTGTATCTAAAACATGATAACGCAGATTGGATCTAAAACATCATAACTGGTATATGAAAGGTTCATTTTGTTTTTTTTTTTTCTGCAGCAGAAGTTGCAATTGGTTTTCTGGTTAAAATATCTATTCTGGTTTGCCAAGTATTATCTGCACAGGAATACTGTATATTGTCATTGCTCCAAACCATTGAATGCAAGTAAAATTTCTCAAAAAGATTCTGTTTGTATGATAAAATGTCACATTAGGATGACTCCGAAGTAGAGAGACTTCTTTTTTAGACCTGTTTGAATAGGTAAAAGCTCTGGGAACCACACAAATGAAACATTAGTCTATGCATCTCTTATTCTTTGCTCTTCTCTCATTTTAAAAATGTTAAACGCAAACCACTGAACACAGTAATGTAGCAATACAATGTGACTCCTGGACATGGACCTCAGGTGGGTGTACACGCCTGATTAGGCACTGACTGCGTATCGATCCTTCCCAATGCACATGGAGTGCCTGCCTGCATCTGTACACCAGGCATCCAAGCCTTAAAAACTCAGGGGAGTGAGTTTTAGAGAGAAAGAAGAAAGAAAAGAAAATATATTGGTGTGGTCCAAGGACTAATTTTCAGGCTTGGTGCAAGGAGCTCAAAAGTGTTTATGTAGTTAAGAATGGTGTTTACATACCTGAAAAGCTTTAGGGCTAGACTTCCATGCTAAACAGTTGTGGATCAGGTAAACCACTTGTAGAACAGATGTAGTCTCTCCAAGCTTGACAGTTGTCTTTTACCTCGGTAAGAAATACAAGGAAGCTAAAGATAACCCATCTCCCCTCATTCACACACGTATGCACATACTTCCAGTTCCTGCCTTAAATTAAAAAGACATCCAGGGAGGGAGGACAGACAAAAAGAACTGTGCAAAACAGTATTTTACTGGCTGGGATACTGAGGGCACTGCCTGACAAGCTCTGGTGATTTATGGCAAGTGCAAAGAGGTTATTGTTCCCACCTGCCTACTGTCCTTACCAGACAAAGTGTCTATTCTTCAGCTATTGCTCTGGTTTATGGACACTCACACAGACTGGAAACTACGGTGGTTGTGGAGTAGGGACACTGCCCGTTCAGCTTTCTCTGCTATGGCATCGGGGACTTCTTCAGTCCGCTCAGCAAGTACCACCAGAGCTCATGAGTCACAGCATCAAGACACAGAAAGAAGTTGCTGAAGAAACACCTGCTGAGCTCAACAGTGCTGAAGAGCAGCAAGACAATCTCTGGCAGAACTGAAAATAGATGCTGGGTTTTCTAATTCCAAGTCCACAATGCTATTAAAAATCCATACTTTCCGTTACTAGAATGAAAAGAGTGACACCTCCAGAGATTCAGGTAAAATTCCTCAGGACTAGGCAGAGTTTTGGAGGTAGCAAGCAGTTTACACAGTTTTCATTCTTAGGCTTAAGCCTAAACCTTTCCAAAATGAAGGAAAAACCCAATCAACCACCCCCCCTAAAAAAAACAGCATAAAAACAAGGCACTCCAGGACACTGAAACAGATGGAGCATGCCAGCATTTGCTTCAGCAGGAAAAAAAAGAGTTTATAATGGAGGCGCTGAAACAAGTTTAATTATAGAAGCATGAATGGCATCCCTATAATAAAACAAACTAAAAAGTCAAACGAACCTCCTTGCCCTTTATTAAAGAGCTGTGTGCATTTGTTCTCTGATATAATGCTATGGAAGCTTACCTCTCTATTACTCTTTCTTCTTACACTATCCTTAGTTTTACAAAAAATGCAAAGCTCAGAGGCACAATGCTCTTCTAAAACTGAAGAGCATTTATTTCTCATATTTAAGCCTTGGTTTGCCAGGACAGCCTCACAAGATAAACAGTCTTGTTTTCATAAGGGCCCTGGTACAGCAAGAATTATATTCATTCTAAATTTCAGTGCCATCATGCTAACATTTCATATGAAGCAGAAAGTACTTCCCCACATATCAGTATGAAAACGTGAAAGACACCCTGGCTTAATGCTACTTTAAGAGATCAGAATTCATCTTTCAGCGAGTGTATCACTCTCTCAGTAGTATAACTGAATAAAATCATATTATTGTTCTGTGCCCAGGGAAATAAAAAAAGCATCTCTTTTTCAGCATGCAGAGTAAATTCTGAGTGAATCTTATGATTTAGCAAGAGCATGGTGCAAAATCTGCTGAAATCAGTGGGATTCTGTCTATTGATTTCAGAGGGCTTTCAAACATGCCCTGTGGTAGGAAGATGTTTGTGAATCATTCACTATTAGCCTGGGTTTGTTATCAAACACTAAAACACTTTATCTAAGAATCCTACAGATTTTATAAACCTCTACTTATTTGTGATGGACTTAATGTTGTTCCAAATCTCTCCATAATTTACTCAATAAATTGGATAGATCTGATCCAGGACAAAAAAGAAAGACGTATGCTAGTATTTGTAAGTCCAACCAAATCTCCTCTACTGTATTATTTATTTTTCCTCATTTCTTCTTTAATATAAGCACAAATATTTCTATTTCAAGCAAAACATTTGAGAAATATTTCTTCCAAATAACATGCCAAACTTTAAAGCACCACCTTCGTCAAGAAGCACGGTCACTAAACATTCATTTGTGGAGTAACTGGAAAGTGCCGTTTAGGATCAGAGCTCCTTTGCTCCTTCAGTTCTCTGTCCAAGAGCACAAAGTCCTACCTTCAGGTGCTCATAGCCTAAGAACATGCTGACCCACAGCTGAGAAAAAGAAAGCAGATATTTTGGGCCCAAAATGAGAGTTATAAGTTGGCTGGTGGTAAACAGAAAGCCAATTTGCCCCAGAGGAGCACAGGTGCCGCTGACAGCAGCTGCTAGAACAGCCCTGGCAATGGCAGCACCCCTGTGCCAATAACTTTTCTGAGGGGACAGACGTGCTCCCCAGCTCATTTCTGGTAACATCCTGCCTAAAGCTTTGTGCCCTTTTGTTCACCTTGAACATCCCTCCCATGGACCAAAAATAATATGACCCTTAACAGAACTATTTCTTCCTGATTAAGGCTGCAAAACAAATGGACCCAAGCCAGGAAGTTTAAAATAAAGCTGACACTTTGTCCTTTAATTCTAGCTGTCAAGGAGAAGAACAAGAAAAAAGAAAATCAGCTTCGCAAAACAAGTTCTCCAGCCTTAAGTTTTAATGAAGTTTGTGTCCTGTTTTTTTATGGTTTATGTCCCAAGCCTATCGTTATTCAGTGGGTTGAATTCTTTTTTTTTTTTTTTTTTTTTTTTTTTTTTTGCATTTAACTTCTTTGCTTTTTAAAGTGAAAAGAAGAGAGGCAGAAGTCTTTAGTGGAAAGTTCTCCAATGCATATTAATTATCTAAGAGACCAGAATGACTGCTTTGGTTAAATACATATTTATAAACAAAGCCATTTCTGTCTGAGTAGGTAAATATATCTTTAAAATTTTTAATTAAGTCACATTATTTTAGTGATAGGGAAGAACAGCTCTCCTGATAGGAGTCCATAGTGTGTAGTCCTGCCCTCCCTGTTCAGAGAATTCACCCACAGACCTCAGGAATCCGTCACTTTAGGCAAAATTTACACCTCGCGGGAGTCACTAAAAATGTTGTACAAAGAGAGTCCCTAATTTGCAAAGATTTAGGGGAAAAGCTCCTTTTCTCATCTGTCACAACAGATCTGTACCTTTAGGTTTATGACTTTGACTCAGCACTGCAACTCCTACCGGTTTCAGTTCTTAGACTAACTTGCGATTTACAATCATATGCTTTATATTCCTCAGGTTCTGTTCTGAGTAGGGGCTGACTAGGACAAAAAAATATCTGACTCCAGCCAGTTATGTTGAGGGTGGAGTATGCTTGCAATCAGTGACTCAAATTGATCATTTGGTCCACGTCATTCCTTCTTCTTCTAATCCCCCAGTTTCCTGGGGTTCAAAATTTGGATCCAAAACATGCAGGTTCTATCTACTGCACATCTAAAGGTTTGCTGGTGAAATTCAAAAGTATAGGCATTGCTTCTAACTAATCGAGTTTTATTTAATCCACATGCCTACCATGAGACCAAATGAAACCAGAGGGTAAAACCATGGCATTGAGCATTAAAAAAAAAAAATAGAAAAAAAATCTATGTCTATAGAAACAAGTTTGGGTTTTTCTTTGAAAAGTTTTTTAGTCAGACAAATTCTACATAAAACTCTTCTGGGTTTATTTCCACATTCAAACCCCAAACTACTAGAGGCTTTTGCATAACTTCAGATTTTGTTGTGAAGAGTTTACACAGCTCTAATCTGCACATGAAACTCATACTGACATCAATGGCTGGTTTATGAAGGGATCAAGGGCACAATATGTAGTCAAGATCCCCTCTGCAGATAACCCAAAAGCAGAGTTTTGAACTTACAGCTCTGCAGAGAAAGTTAGATGCCAGGTGAGATATTGGTGGTCTAAAAATATTCACATTTAAACCTCAAACAAATGTTCAAAACATAGAATAAACCAAAAATTCTTACATAGGGTTTATATCCATTTTATTTCTTTGTGCTATCAGGCAATTTTTATTTTATTATGAAAACCTGTTTAAGATATAATGTAGGTGAATTTAAAACAGACTCTCAACCCGGTTTCTATCTTTATGCTAATGATTTCAGTCTGCAAGTAACTGTGGCCACAGATTTCATGCCTGCAGTTTTGGGAACAAGTGTTGCCCTTTTGATAGTTTTGTCCATGACTGCCATGAAGCAACAGCAACAGATTCAAAACTGCAGGCTCTGAAAGGCATTTTGAGGCAGAACTTCACTTTACAGTGTCCACTCCTAGAGAAGGTCGTCCTCAGGTTTAAGGCCAGAACACTGGAGAGAAGATGAAGATATTTTAGACCAAAATGCTTTATTCATTCTCATTTTCTTTTGCTAGAAACAGAGATAATACTTACATGCACTTCTAAAGTTGCGCTGTTGAAAATACTCTGTTCCACCTGACAGAACATGCAGCCTTTTTCCCAGGGAGCTTGTAAGGCACGGTAAAGAAATACCATGGGTCTTCTCTGCCCTAGGGACAATAGGGAACATATTGTCAATAGGGACCTACTGATGAGTTAATTTTAAACTGTCAGCCCCAACCAAAATCATAGAATCATAGAATCATAGAATCATAGAATAGTTTGGGTTGGAAGGGTCCTCTAAAGGTCGTCTAGTCCAACCCCCCTGCCGTGGGCAGGGACAGCTTCAACTAGATCAGGTTGCTCACAGCCCTGTCCAACCTGACCTGGAATGTTTCCAGGGATGGGGCATCCACCACCTCTCTGGGCAACCTGTGCCAGTGTTTCACCACCCTCAGCGTAAAAAATTTCTTGCTTATATCTAGTCTAAATCTACCCTCTTTTAGCTTAAAGCCATTCCCCCTTGTCCTATCGCAAAAAGCCCTGCTAAAAAGTCTGCTGCCATCTTTTTTAGAAGCCCCCTTTAAGTACTGATAGGCTGCAAGAAGGTCTCCCTGAAGCCTTCTCTTCTCTAGGCTGAACAACCCCAACTCTCTCAGCCTTTCTTCATAGGAGAGGTGTTCCATCCCCCTGATCATTTTCGTGGCCCTCTTCTGGACCTGCTCCAACAGGTCCGTGTCTTTCTTATGCTGAGGGCTCCAGAGCTGGACGCAGTACTGCAGGTGGGGTCTCACCAGAGCAGAGTAGAGGGGCAGAATCCCCTCCCTCGACCTGCTGGCCACACTTCTTTGGATGCAGCCCAGGATACAATTGGCCTTCTGGGCTGCGAGCACAAATTGCTGGGTCTTGTCCAGCTTTTCATCCCCCAGTACCCCCAAGTCCTTCTCGGCAGGGCTGCTCTCAATCCCTTCATCCCCCAGCCTGTACTGATACTGGGGGTTGCCCCGACCCAGGTGCAGGACCTTGCACTTGGCCTTGTTAAACCTCATGAGGTTCACACAGGCCCACTTCTCGAGCTTGCCCAAGTCCCTCTGGATGGCATCCCGTCCCTCTGGCGTGTTGACCGTACCACTCAGCTTGGTGTCATCTGCAAACTTGCTGAGGGTGCACTCGATCCCACTGTCCATGTCATTGATGAGGACATTAAACAGTACCGGTCCCAATATGGACCCCTGTGGGATGCCACTTGTCACCAGTCTCCATCTGGACATTGAGCCATTGACCACTACCCTCTGGATGCGACCATCTAACCAATTCCTCACCCACCGGACAGTCCACCCATCAAATCCATGCCTCTCCAGTTTAGAGAGAAGGGTGTTGTGGGGGACCATGTCAAAGGCCTTACAGAGGTCCAGGTAGACGACATCTGTAGCCCTTCCCGTGTCCACTGATGTAGTCACTCCATCCTAGAAGGCCCCTAGGTTGGTCAGGCAGGACTTGCCCTTGGTGAAGCCATGCTGGCTGTCTCGAATCACCTCCCTGTCCTCCATGTGCCTTAGATCCTTAAAATCCAAGATTCAATCGCACCTTTACTTTGGTGAAGGCAGGAATGAGGATCCAGGCTTAGTGATTGCTCACAGGTAGTCTCTACAATAAAATCCAAGTTAAAAAGGACAGGGGATCAAGGTGGGCATGGACTTTGGAAAAACTCTTGTCTGAAAATGAAATTCACTGCAGATTCTCTCTCAAATTAACTGAGCCCATGATGATCTTGTACAAAGCAGAACTGCTTCAGGGTTTTATTCACCAAACACTTTGGGAGATAATTTTGATAAAACTTTTATTTTAGGGAAAATATAGTTGGGAATAAGGGAACAGTCCAAGCAGACCATAAAATCACCAATGCCCTGTGCTTTCAAGGAAAGAACAAAAAACCTGCCGTGATCTTGCATTAATTATGAATTAGGCCTCATGAAGTTGAAATTTGTGAAGGAATTTCATTATAACCTGGTCACTATGTTGTTAGATTAGACTTCAGAGTATCATGGCTTGGGTCCAACCCATTGCAACCTTTCTATTGGTATGAAGAATATTCTTCCTGAGTCCAATTTTGAAAGTAGAATAAAAAATATTTTAGTGAGAGGAAAAGAAATTTTCTGCTTCCAAAAAAGTGTATGTGAAATTTAATATTATTAACAACTTAAATTTCCATTTAATATTTTGCACTGTAATGGTTTCTTGACCAAAATAATTACATGTGGCGATGTGAACCAAAGACTTATTATGTGTTATATAATCTCATATACAAATTAGAATCGGATCAGCCGTACTGGCTCCTTTATTATTTAAAAGGGTAAAGAGGAGAGCCTAACTTAACATATGTAACCATACTTCGTGTATATCTATCATAATCTTCTCTTTTTTTCTTTCTAAACTACAGTCTTTACTTTTTCAGTTTTGTGTACTGTTAATTATTTCCAGTGCTTTTTATTTGGAACTTATTACTATTTTTGTGTGAGAGAAATCTGGTTGTGATCAACGATAGCTTTCCAGATGAGGAGAATTAACCAATAGAACATATCATAATTGCTTCCTAGTTCTTCAGCATCATCTTCAGTGCTATATGCGTCAAAACATTTGGTTTGCTTTATTGCAAATTACTGCACGGTGTATGGAAGCTTATATAGAACTGTCCACAGTCCCAAGAATGCAAACCGATATTTAAAACCAGCACTGTGAATCAGAAAATGTTGTATAGCCATGTCTATGTGCAAGGGGCAGAGTTAAGGTTGTTTAACAAGACTGAATTATGATTTTTTTTTTTTTACTATTCTCAGGTGTTAAACAGTAACATTCCCCTCATTATTTTTTTCATAATTCAAAACTTCTTATCAGCACCTCACTGGAACTTTTGCAGGTTGGTAAGATGGACAAAATGAAGCCAGTATGTTAGATTCATCAGAGTAATATTTCTTTCTGTAAATCCTACATCATACCAATTGGCCTTTACCTGATCACTTTACTTACTTTGCAAAGAATAAACCCAGGACTCAGCACAGTAAGCCACCTTCCCTAACCACTTTGTCAGGTCAGAAAATCATTCATTTCACAGCAAAGCTAGGCTACCCCGTCTCCCTCCCTCAACACATACACACACATGCACAGAGCATGCCTCTCCTTGAGTGCATGTTTTACAAGCTTAGCAAAAAGCCCTACACAAACTGTACCGAACCACATGTTCAAAGTGTGCAATTTCTAAAGGGTCATAATTCAGTCAACTGAAAAGTGCCTTTTTCACCTGCAGAAGTGCAGCTCGCCAGTTACGGTTGTTTCTGTAGCCTAAGCCAGCTCTCCACTGCTACCCGTTTTGCTCAGAAGGCTATTCATAAACAAAATGGTCACAAGGATTTTGTTTGAATAAACAGAAAGCTCTCTCTCCTCACTTTCCTCAGAGTAGCTCAAATTCCACCTCTGCCCCCACCTCCCCAACAGTTTTCTTTTAAACCATCTCAGTGCAGGAAAAATTTGGCTCAAGAGGTGCCATTTTCAGAAATTTATGTATGACTGCAAAGGAACAGGGACTAAGCACAGAATAGCATTGGTATTTTGTTAGCTGTGACTTGACCTGACTTGACAGACTTATATTTCAATGTGGATTTCCTCCCACCAGGGAGATTGTTATGCCCCATAAATCCAATATTCACAGAACTCCAGTATCAGCTAGTACTGTGGGATGAAAAATACTAGCGACAAAGACAGTTTGCCTAGGGTATCCGAAAGAGGAACTGAAGTCTTTGGTATTGGAAAGAACCCAGCCATGCTCTCCACACAAGCAAACAGTTGTCTCTCCCAGCCACAAACTCCCAGCAGCACCTGAGGCTAAAAAGCACATTTAAAATTGACAGGGTTAAGAAATCTGGAAGCCACAGGTATGGGTTGTTATCCACGCTTCTGTGGTTAGCAGGCTATTACACCTCTGCAATAGCTTAAGACTGCCAGAACTGAATGCACTTGGGTTCGCCACTTCCTTGAAGATTCGAGCTTCAGTCTCTCTCTCAAGAGTGAGGTATAAAGAGATTACTAGCAACATCATCTCATACCTTCTCCTATCCAACCTTGTAAATCTGAGGCTGCCCTTGGTTAAAAAGCACTGATGTTAAATACTAACACTGCTTCTCTCCTTGTGCCTTTCCCACTCTTCGCTTTTCTTTGCAGATTTCAAGGTGATGACAAAAGAGAGAACAGTCTTAGCATTTGTTAATACCCACTTGACCCACAAAAGAAATTCACTAGCATTCGCAGCTTCTAATTTAAAAACCATTAGACCGTTCCGCTTGGCGGACCAGATCTAAATATTCTTAAAGGGGTGGTTTAATTTAATCATTACCTTAACAAGCCCCCTTTTAAAATGATGATCCGCCAAATTCAGGGGATTTGTTTTGGAATCTGATCCAATAACTGGCTTTGTACAAAGAGAAGCATAGCCGCATCTGATTTGGTTCAGAACGGGGTGATAATCATGAAAATTACTTTGCATATTTAATCACTGTGAAAACATGAGTACAAACTACTTTCTAGAGATTACCTTAAAAAAAAAAAGCTTCAGGCTTTGCAGCAAGCATGCCAAGTACTTTGATTTACAGAGAATTATTTGGATTTTATAGAAAGCTCAGTGTTTCAAAGACTTCAAGCTACTCAGCCACTGGCAAAGAAAAAATTTTAAATAGTAAAAGCAAAAAGTTTTGTATTGGAAAAAAAAATTATGTTGAGACCAATCGCTTTTTTTTTTTTTTTTAAGTCTCTGTCACTTAACAACCTAGATTTGAAGCAAACACCTTACCCAAAATCTCTCTGATCCTGTCAAGAGAGCAGAGACGCATTCTCTCCAGGTTTGACCTAGCATGCTGCCAAACTGCCAGCGATGGGTCACAAGCCGGCAAGTCAGAGCCCCGATGAGGACTTTCACAAAGTTTGAAATAGGAGAGTCTGCTTCAGGACTGCTCTCTGGTACCTGTATGCAGGGCTTACAGTGGAAAAAAAAAAAAGACCAACAAACAAGACACACAAGTGTCATCATCTTGTAGCTTCAGATTTTTATGTAGAGATCATAGCTGAGGTTCAGCTACACATGCCTAGAGAAATTATTTTTTCTTACTTAGATCAGATAGATGAATAAAAGTACACTGACTAGTAGTTAGCAAGGGGTACAAAAGAGACACATACATATACATGACTTGGAAAAATTTCCCCAAGCTGAAGCAACTGTATGCCAGATGAGTATTCCATGGTATGTACAACTAAATTTGCTGCTGAGATAAACAGGCACAGCTCCACTAAATCTATCCAAGTTGCCTCTGCTTAACACTTGAAGTGAATTAGGCCCTACCTTTATTGTCAGTTGCTTTTAAATCCTTGCACTTGTGATACATCAATGTTTGTAAATAGCCTAGCATCTGAGAGCTGCAGTGTAGGCAGAATATCTGAGCGATAATAGTCACAGGCATCTTAGATTACGAAGCACGCTATACCAAATACTTGTAGGAAGCATCTCAGAGGTGTTTACCTATCTGTAGCTATCACGCATGTACAAAACTCATGAAAAAGAGTGCCTAAAGTTTGTTGTAGAAACTGGGGTAATATGTACGTATATATGTACATATGAAATATATACATATCATACAGACTGCTCTACTATGGACATGCATTTTTATATCTGTTACACACACAAATATATACACATAAATATATATATACACCTGTATCTTTTGCATACTTTTCATATAGAGTACATATCCCTCAAAGCATTATATGTTCCCCAGCTTCAGCAGACTAGAGGTTAATGAACAGGCTTTTTCTCACATATGCACAGAACAGATAATTTTCTTTACTGTTCACGATAAGTTGAAGGAGCATTTGAGTGACAGACCAATTTGTCAATCAACTACAAAGTGTTGAGAAAGCTTCCTCTGCATAATTTTTACACAGAGAGATCAAATGTGACCTCTGATTGTACAGTGGCTGTGGACAGTCAAGGTTATGAAGTCCAAAGGAGTCATGCAAATCAGTTACCTTTTCTGAGTGCCTTGTCTTTCTAGGGTTATCTGTGCACTAAAATAATCACAAGATTTTAAGAGAAAGATGAAAAATCCTTCTTTATTATTTTTAAGTGTGTGTATGTGTGTGTATGCATGTGTGAGGAAGGTGTATGTATGAATTTGTTGTGGAGCTTGAATGTCTGTTTTTATTTTATAGCCCGAATTATGGTTTAAGGTCTCAACACAGAGCCCCTGGTTCTGACATCTCATGCAGTTTTTCTTGAAAGCTATGTTTTAATAGCAGCTCTGTTCACTTAATGTTAGCCACTTCAGATGATTTCTTTGCTAAAACCTGAATTATGAAAATCGCTTGTCAATTACCCTGGGTAGCTGTGTAAAAGAATTATTGCACATTCACAGTGAAAAGAAAACTTTATTTTCACCACTTTCCAGTAAAAGCTAATTCAGAATAACTCCATTTAACAGTTATTTTATGCTGAAATACTGAATACCTCAGGGAGTCTTTTAGGGATTTTAAAGTCTCTTTATTTATAAATGATTCATGCTGCATTTTCAGAAAAACCTACAATTAGTGTGGGAAGCACAGAGACTCCTTTGGGAAAGGTAAAAAAAAAAAAAACCAAACAAAATATACATGCATTATATACAGCTTTTTATCTTTTGTTGTTTTGCAGTGGACTATAAAAAGAAAAGAACTGGAAAAAATGGCTAGGAGATATTTTATCTAACCTTTTAAATATATGCCTCAGTTGACAGTATTTTGTGAAGTAGTTACCCTTATGATTTGTACAGCCCACAAAATTCTTTTAATGCAGGTTTCATTTTGGTTTGCACTTTCCAACCCCAGTTATAAATGAGCAAGCTAGCTAAGAGGAGAAGCTTTCTGTGGTAACACAGAAGGACAAATCTTTCCTTCCGCCAGGCCCTCGTGAGAGTGATGGTCACTAATGTTTCCATATTGTTCGCTGCCTGGAGTGCTGCTATAACTTAAAGGTCTTTTAAATGTTCACACTGGCAGGCATCAAAGATCACACAGCCTCATTCGGCTTTACATTGAATCTTTCTGCTCACTCATGCCAGATGACAGGTATATATTGTGCTCGTTGCCCTCACTGCAGGAGCTTATGCACCCCCTCTCCCTGTCACATGGGTGGGTGGGAATGAGCAAGCAAAGGCAATGAGTGGCTCGAGACCCTCAACACATCCCCCAGCGCCCCAAGGCTCCCACGGCTTCACCCTTAACATGGCTGCCCTTGTTGGAGCCGTGGAGTGGTTTGCAGCCTCCCTGCAGTACCCCAGTTAAGCCCTGCTCTGTGTGCTGGCGTTAGATTAGAGAGTCACAAGATGGCATCATGTTAAGGGTCATGCTCTTGCATGTCTATATGCCTTAATAAAATTACACTCAGGAGCATGTCAGGACGTGGCAGAGTGGCACTAGGGTTGAAGGCGGGATACTTTACCGTTTATGTAGCCCCATACCTCCTCTCAAACAAAAACCAAAAAACGCACCCTTAAATCTTCATTCAATCAGACTTTCTCTGTGTTGATGAAATGTTCATCATTTCCAGTCAGTGTAAACTGTATGAGATAGTTACACTCCCATGAACTGCAAGGAGTGAGCAAGCAAAGCCAAACTGATACTATCGGCTTTAGAGAGACAACAGCTACATAAATATTTTTTTCCCCACCTCCATGCTGGATTTGCACTTGTGCTGTTACAAATGACTAAATATCAAATGCAAACAAAATTTCTCAGGGGTCAGACAGGTCACCCGCAGTTGTTTTACAATTACACCAGCATTTACAGTGTGGCAATTGCAGTGAACTGAACAGTTAATTGTCCACAGCCGCCCACTGACTGATACTGGTACCCACAGAACCTCCCATGAGACATGCAGAAGGGATGGCAAGAAGAACACATGTGGGGAAAATGTCAGATTCTCCATCTCATTGACCAGATGTACAAATGACATGGGGGAGTGGTGGCGGGTTGTTATTATTTAACTAAAAATGGGAAATCTTAAACTGATTGACTTAAACCTAGAGCTATATGGAATCTGCATCACACTCTTATTGGCTTGAATCCATCTCGACGGTTTCCCAAATTGCTACAGTAAGGATTGCTCTAAAATAAGCAGAAACTCTTAATTTGCAGTTAGATGATATTTTATTGGGTTTTTTTAGTAAAGCTCAGTGAATAATACAAATGAAGTAGCAGACTGCACACATACCAGGACGTGCTTTGGCACTGCCCCAGTTGCCTGGATACCAACAGGTGGAATGCAAAAAGGAATCACTTGAATAAATGGGAATACCAGCAAGAAGAACATTACTAGATAGCAGATAAAGCAGAACACCACCACCAACATTTGTTGTGTGTCAGGCTACTAGAAAGAAAAATGGGACTCCTAAGTATAACTACTGATTTCTTAACATGCTGGTCTATATTTTTTAATTCTTTACATAATCTTGCATAAAAGTGCTATAAAACTCAAAATACGCAGCTTGTTTAGTATCATTTTCAATGTAGTATCTAACTGAGAAGTTACCCACAGTCTCTTGCATGCTGGGTTTTCTGTCCCATCCACCAAACAAAGCGGAAAGACACAGGCCTCTTCTTTCCTCTATTGAAACAAAAAAAATAGCTAAGCACGTCTAGCATTTCAAGCATCCTTCAAACAATTGCTCTAATTATACCTTCACAATTAAGAGTAAATGATCTGCAAAATTCTCCAGAAGTGGGTGAACTGGTGAGTTGTATGTCCAGGTTTCAGCAGGGATAGAGTTAATTTCCTTCCTAGTAGCTGGTACAGTGCTGTGTTTGGGATTTAGGATGAGAACAATGTTGATAACACACCAATGTATTAGTTGTTGCTAAGCAGTGCTTATACTAGTCAAGGACTTTTCAGCTTCTCATGCCCTGCCAGAGAGAAGCTGGGAGGGGGCACAGCCAGGACAGCTGACCCAAACTGGCCAAAGGGACATTCCATACCATGTGACGTCATGCTCAGTACATAAACTGGGGGAAAGCTGGCCGGGGGGGCCGCTGCTCGGGGACTGGCTGGGCATTGGTCAGCAGGTGGTGAGCAATTGCATCGTGCATCACTTGCTTTGTATATTCTATTATTATTATTATTATTATTATTATTATTATTATTATTACTCCTCCTCCTCCTCCTCCTCCTCCTCCTCCTCCTCTTTGATTTTATTTCAATTATTAAACTGTTCTTATCTCAACCCATGAGTTTTCTCACTTTTACTCTCCCAATTCTCTTCCCCATACCAGTGGGGGGGAGTGAGCGAGCGGCTGTGTGGTGCTCAGTCGCCAGCTGGGGTTAAACCATGACAGTTGTATTACCATGAAAGAAAAGAAAGGGAAAAGGGGAATAAGAAAAGGGAAGAGGAAGGAACACTTTTTAAAACAATCTCCAAAATGAACACACTCCAGGTAAGTTTTCCCTGCCCTAAGACATCAAATGATGGTTTGTAATTTCCTGAATGCTGTGGACCTAAGAAGAAACAGCATAATTTTTATAGGACAGAAGGTGTGTTCCTTGCTCTATTTACATTGCCACAGACCTTATCCTAAGCAAACAGCAGAGGTGCATCAAGATTTGTTTGATTTTCAAGCCATGGAGTTTTCTGGAGATTTTTCTCCTCATGGGAAAAGTTCTGTAAAGGAAGAAGTAAAGATCCTGCAAGCTGTGACAGGTGAATTAGCAGAGCGAGATAAGGCTGAATGTTGGGGGCAATTGCACTATTTCAGCATTCTGGTAAAGGAGCCAAAGGTTTTAGACTTGATTTTCAGAACAAAATATGACATTCATAATTAGGAGCAGTGCACATCATATTGCTGAAGCAAATTAAACATTATTTTTATGTGAGTCAGCCATGATCTCCACCTCATATGAGGTCCTGCGGTCTCTCAGAGGAGCTGTAGTTTTAGGTATCTCATGGCTCAATTCTCTTGTATTTGTGTGGAACCCAAAAATTGCATTGTTTTTATATAATGCTGTTGCACTGTGGGCAAGTTAGGAAAAACTCAGAACAATACTATAAAGTAGTAGGCTCAGAATAATACTATATCAAGGGATGTAGAAGTAATGCTGAACTAAAACTAAACTTTTTGTTTATGTTCCCTCTAGAAGAAATGTCATCACAACTTCCACAACTACAAAAATGTTGATGGAATTGTTTCATTCATTTTTTCTTTTTTTTTTCCCAAATGAAATACAAGACATTTTCTGGGCCATGAATGTAACATGAGATGACAATGTAAAAAATTAAAAGAGAAAAATAACTCTTTGTAACAAAATCCTCAGAAATAAGTAACATGGAAGAAATAGTTTTGTTGTTTTGTTTCTTCTCTATAAATAAGAAGTTGTGATGATTATGCCACAAAAATTGGCATTGTACTTGAGCAGGTGGAATACCTGAAACTGATTTTAATCAATAATAATAATAATAATAATAATAATAATAATAATAAAAATTTCAGTTTCACAGTGGTGTCTAAAAAGGAAAAGATTTCTTTTTTAAAAGTGTTTCCCTACCCTAGTTTTTTGCTATCCATTAGAAATAATACTTCAGCAATAAAATTGCCAACCTTATGCTGACAGTAAGCTACCCCTCTTTCAAGATGTTAACTGGTATCAAAATGCAACAGTGTACATTTCAGCTTCTGAATAAGTAGCCAGTAGCCAGTAAACCACTCACAATAATTTCATTGACCAAGATGTGCCTTAAGTTAGATGCCAAGTAAAATTCCAGAAGCCACCTGGGACCAGCTGGTGGATACTCTGAACAAGATGGGAAAGGCTCAGGATAGGGTTAGTCAGTGTCAGTTAAAAGCACAGGTCAGTCGTTCCCCCGTCAAGCGTTCCAGCCCCTCAGGAACTTTTATTCAAAAAATCCCAAAACTGTTTCCTTGCTCCAGAAGAGGCCTTTCAAGGAAGCTCAGTTCAGTGGCCTTCAGGTTCACTGTAAAGCTTCTGTAGATGTCAGGCCATGGGATTAATGACAAATCCAGCAAAGCATATGACTAACTTCAAGCCTGTATGTAATCTCAATTAAGTCAATTAGTCTGCCTACATGCTTACCTTTGGGTAAGGAGATCCTGAAGTACTTTGCTGGTCTGGTGTAATTATCCCTACTGATGTGTAGGCACAGTAACTGCTAACCCATACATTGAGGAAACCTGACTTCTGCCTCCAGCTCAGAAATGCGTCTTTCTGGGGTGTCTAATATATATCTCGCCAATTCTCCTCTAAGCCCCTGAACCCACTGAAGTGCTGAGGAAAGATTACGTAAGGAATAAATAAGGGATGTTCCTTAGATATACAGCTGTATTCTTTAACAGGTAAGTAATATTCACGTTCAGTGTCTCTCTATAAAAAGCAAAACAAAACAAATTTTCAGTTGTGATTGTTAATTCATTTCTGTGCAGAGCTATTGTTGGGTCACCCATGTTACATTAACATAGTTCTCGTATGTAGTACAACCATATTAACATTTAACTCAGAAGCAGCTTAATCTAGGTGTATCACTGGTGAAGCTGTGAGATCCTTACATCCAGCTTGTGAGTGTTGGTATGCCTAGAGATAGTAAAATAACTCATGAATGCCACAACCAATCCATTTCAAAATCCCCAGGAACGTTTCTGTAGGCAGATTATGGTCTGCTAAAACTATATTCAGCACTCAAAGGCCTTCTGTTTCATTTCTCTATCCTCTCCAGCTGCTAGTAAATTACCAGGGACCCAAGCGAGGCTGTCCACACTTGAGTCTGCCTTGACCTAGAACATCCATAGCTTCTTTCGTTGGCCTGAAGGATGAACCCGATCTGCAGTGGAAATACCATTTCTCTGCAGTATATTGCAGGTTATGGAAGACGTCGCCTGAAAATTGTGCAAGATCTTCAGAGCAAATCACGTAAATCTGTCATATAAATATGTATTTATGGGGTTTTTAGAGCCTGGATCACTGCCATACAGACGGGCACCCTGTCATCTGTATATATATTTAAGGACTTTAAAAAACATGAAGCTTTGGCCTGAGCTGTTGCCATATACCTCATCACTGCTCTAGCTGCTGTGCAGGCATAAGATGGACTTACTACTTTTTCCTGTTCCATGGGCCCATGTGTAACCAAGCCAAGCCTTACAAATGATGCAGCATTATAAACAGGGCAAAGCTCTTTCTTGATACAGAACAGTGTTTGTTCAAGAGAAAGGGCTACTCCATCTCCTGGAAAACTCTAACTTTGGACTGGCAGAGTTTGCCTGCTAGAGAAAATGAGCACTTTCTCGGCACCAGTGCACCTCAGGGGGACCTGGCATGACATCGTGACTTGACACACCAATAGTTCTCTCCTGGATCTCTCTCACTGTGCAACTTTGAGTTAAAATTACCTCACTGAAAGTCCAACAATCCAACAGGGAAACAAATGCACTTTTCTGTTTTCACCTACATCTGCCAGTATTAACAGCAAAGGGAAAGATATCTTGTGGCTGCACTGTTTTCCTTTCACTAATTGTAAAAGCCAGCTGGAGACACAAGAATTTTCCTACTTCTAGTAGATTTTAAATGATATTTGGACTTCTTGGTGAGGTTCTCTCCTACCCTGTGGAATCCTATTTTCATTGTGTTAGAGAGCAGAGTACATGATTACAGGTAAAACCATATCCTCTAGTCTGATTTTTCAAATGAGGAGGACAAACTCCTTCTTCTCATATTTATTTCCAAGGGAAAAAATTAAAGTAGTAGTACCATACCCTAGCAACAGGGTCCATCACAGAGCAGGATAGTATATTGAGTTCTATTTCCTGATTTAAACTTGTTTTCAAATGTACACCCAATTCTTAGACCTGAGTTCATCCTGAGATAGCGGCTTTCATGCACTGTGTGCTGGTATCTCAGAATTATCTGCTTTTTGCAGATATCCCAACCTGCTAATTGATAACATGAGTTCACAATGGGAGTTCTCTAGCTGAAATCACAGCTAGAAATAGATAAGAAAACAGTATATATTTTTAAATTTAAACTTTCTTTTTTTATAAACTGCATGCAGTGGTTCTGCTGTGTCATATACTATCTGTCATGGGTTATGACATAATGAAACATGACATGATGTAACCATTAAGATGACCCAACATGGCATAACCAAAAGCAAAATGATTCATTCTGACTAAGCATGTCATAATTCTTTTATTATTTTTCTTAAGTCATACACTCTACCTTACTGTTAACTGGTTAATTCTATTCGGGGACCAGGTACAGGACTGCAGGAAACAGAGTTGTCCATGCAATATCAGTAGCAACACAACGTACAGATAAGCAGGAACATAAATGTCATGTTGAAGTAATGCTAAGGCTGCTTCTAAACTAAGGCCCCAATTCTGTGTTGGGAACTATGCAGGCGTGCTCTGCAGAACATAAAACTTGAAGTTAAAATGTTTTAAACATGACCAGGACATAAAATGTGCTTCCGTTTTTCTGTGTACACATTTTTGATACCAGCTGGAACTGCGCAGCAGCTGCATTCTGAAAAAAAGCTCTGAAGGAAGAATATTAGGAAGATAGCATGAAGTGCAGAAAGTTAAGGCTGTGAATCTTTATAAGTTTGTCATGGTCTAACATACTAAAGTGCTCATTATCAATATAATGCATGAGCTCTGTACTCTGATGGTTGTAAACGTCAGTTATCCTGTATAACAGACCACAATGTGAGCATTCTCCAATTAATTGTAAAAGCTGGTATTATAAGTCTACCTTCTACACCCTGTCATGACTAACGGGTGACATGAGTAAATGACAGACCGTACAGACATCTCTTAGTCATATTAATACTCGGGCACAGTAGCAAGGGTTAAGGACAGAGTGTCAGATTTAACTTCCCCTCATTACCATTCAGAAAACTATCATTTAACATTAAGGTAATTGTAACACAAGGATATGAGTCATGCCCTTGTGTTACAATTACCTTTAATATTAAATAATAGTTTTTGTAATGATAATTTCCTTTGGGGATGTTTCATTCTACATTAGGCAGTTCTGACTGATGTCTGCCTTTGGAGATATCTCTATCAGCCACTAAAAGCTCTTCTACGAGTACATGTCCATAATCTACAGGAATTCTGGACCATCAATGTTGTTCCATTGAAGGCATTGTCCTTTCTACTAGATGTTTCTAATCTATTAACAGTTTGACTATTTGATTGTTGCCATAACTGTGATTACCCTTTTGAAATCCACACAGAAATGTGCACCTCTTGCTCTGCTGTGCTAGGACTTCATCCACATCCCTAGTTGCCTGGTTATGCTGTAACACATGGTCTATACACGAAGTGGGCAGTCTAGAGGAGGTATAGGGTTTAACTTGTTGTTTCCCTGATGTTTTAGTAGTAGATTCTAGGAGCTGGACAAAAGTATTGAAAAGAGTTTGAATTAGACTTTTAAAAAGTATTTCCTATGTAGCACTGTGTTGGTGTAAGCTCAGAAATCACAGGAGCTGCAGTAAACTTAGCTTGTGCCTGTGCTACGAGCAGAGCTCCTCTGTCAATGATTACAACCATACAAAGCTGTACATTGTATAAAAAGTCGATTTCAGAAGAGCATCATTTAAAAGAAAAAAGGACAGACACTAAAAGCTACAAGATCCTCCTGTTGATCAATTATGAGAGGAAAAGTATTCTCGGTAAGGTCTCAATATCCTCTCTGAGGCTGTAAGAACGCTATGGAAATTTCATTTTATATTTTCATTTAAATGGAGCCTTCTGCACCCAGAATGGTAGGATGAAGGCATAAGCCTCTCCGGGAAGAGTCTGGTTGTCCCGCTTTAAAGAAGCTATGAAGGGCACTAAGTCCTGCTGATGTGTACAAGCTCTTTTGCCAGTGGCAGGGAACAACACGAGTACTGCAGTAACATCCTGGGGAAGAACTTGTACCATACTGACCATGGCAATTTTGCAAGATCAACAGGGGGAAAGTGCCAGAACTAGGTTTGAGGCCAGCTGGTTCAACAAACCACTTGTTGTTACCCTAAATTGACAAAAAGCAGGCAAAAAAGTGGGGACTACTGCCATCCTTCTTGGTCCTCACAATGCTATCAAATGAATATTGCAGAAACATACAACATTGAACTCCCTGGTACCCGCAGGCCAGCTCGGATTTTTCTGAGGTGGGACTAAAATCTAATGCTAAGTGCCCGTAAAATTTCTGAAAACATCTTAACTTCTTGCATATTTTCTTTTCTGATTAGTATCTGGGACTGAATGTCAAGCTTTCACCGCTTTCACCAGCAGAAGATATATATAGCAGGTATAAATTCTGGAGAAATTGAGTCTCATAAAGGAAATTCTATTTGAAATGACCATAACTTGAGCGTAGAAGTAGTTTAAAGATCTCTGCATTTTTATCTTCAATATTGTTTACCCTTGTCAGTGACAGCTCAGCCAACAGTTACTATTCTTTTCTCTCTTTCAAAAGTTTGGAGCATGGCTAAGGGCTAGGTGAGACCATGCTCTCAGTGTGGTTATAACTTAAAAAAATTGGATTCTTGTCCTGGTTTTGGCAGGGATAGAGTTAATTTCCCTCCTAGTAGCTGGTACAGTGCTGTTTTGGATTTAGGATGAGAACAAAGTTGATAATGCACCAATGTTTTAGTTGTTGCTGGGTAGTGTTTACACTAGCCAAGGACTTTTCAGCTCCCCGTCCTCTACCGACTGAGAGGGCTGGAGGGTGCACAAGAAGCTGGGAGGGGGCACAGCCAGGACAGCTGACCCAAACTGGCCAAAGGGACATTCCATACCATGTAATGTCATGCTCAGTACATAAACTGGGGAAAGCTGGCCAGGGGGGCCGCTGCTTGGGGACGGGCTGGGCATCGGTTGGCGGGTGGTGAGCAATTGCACTGTGCATCACTTGCTGTGTGTATTATTATTATTATTATTATTACATTATTATTATTATTATTATTTTATTTCACTTATTAAACTGTTTTTATCTCAACCCACAAGTTTTTCTCACTTGTGCTCTTCCAAATCTCTCCCCCATCCCTCCGGGGGGGGGGGGGGGGGGGGGGAGTGAGCGAGTGGCTGTGTGGTGCTCAATTGCCAACTGAGGTTACACCACGACAATTCTACACAAAGCAAGCAAGCTCGATGCAGCCTCTGTACTACATTCAAATAACATAGGTAATGAAATATTGGTGCTTCAGATCATTAGTCAGGTAATTATGTTTTTTGTTTGTTTGGGTTTAATTAAAATTAGTCTCAGAAAGCGTCCATTACAAGAAGAGGTCCTCACTGAACAAGTGATAGACAACAGTCCTCAGCTAGCAAGTAAAGAACGTCCGTTCTTATCCCCAGCTTAAAAAAAACCCTCCCTAACTGTTCAACACTTTTTCATTTACAGATTTCAAATCACAAGTGAAAGGAGGACAGTATCACTCTCTCATTTAACCAAAATCATCTAGGTCAGGGGAAAAGAAGGAATAGAAACTCTGTTCTGTGATTCATACCTAGGCATTTTCTACCATAGATATGCCACAAAGCCACTCATCGGTATTTTAGTAGTAACATATATTTGCCTACTTAAGGGCAAATCCTTTGTGCAATTCTGCACAGCTTCACTGAAGACAACAGTTTTGTACCCACTTAGACCCAGCCCATATTTTTTTTTCAGATGCAAACCATTGCATTTAGACAAATTTGTTTTCCTCAAGTGCCGTCCTGTATGTATTTGTGGCAAAGAAACTGTAAGACAGCAAACACATTCATCTTTAATCTGATGAATGCTTCACCACATGCTAGGATATGTGTTTCAAGGTATATTGTCTGAGAGATCAGTTCTTAGAAATCACAGTGTGGAGATTTACAAAGAGACAGATGTAGAAATGCTTACATGTTGTGACTAAAAGCTGATTGGCCCAAGTACATGAAATTATACAAATCTAAAATTGAGACTAGCACAGGCTTAATGATGCAAATTTCCATACATCAGTTTTATAATCCTCATCAATTTCCGGGAAACAATGTAACATAGCAAAATTAGGGGGAAACAAAGGGTTTCTCAGTTTATTAGGTACATGATCCAAATCTGGTGAAATTCAGAGGCAGCCTTTGCATACAGAATAATGGACCTTGGAGTGGGCTCTGTGCTACAGAGTTATTCCTGGCTGTAGAAGCAAAAATGCCCCCAGCCACAGAGCCACAGACATGTATTTTGTATGCAAAAATACAATTCCTTGTTGAGAACTCTATACATTATGCTTATAGGTACAAGTTAAATAAAGCATCTATCTGCTCCTATTGTTTTTCTTATTAAGCAGAAAGCGATTAATTCAATATTTAATTCAAAACTAAATTTTGGAGAAAGGGAAAAGGGTGGGGGTAGGTGAATAAATATATGTAAAATCACAACATGATACTAATGTTCAATTACAAAAACTTTACAGAAGTCTATTTATTTATTTATTTATTCTAATTCTAAATCCCTACCACTACACAACAATGTCACATTTTAATGTAATATCATGTCCAATGCATATTCATGAAATAAAAATCTTGGCAGTGGCACAAGAAAAGTGGGATGAAGTGTGTTTGGCGGAGTGCGTCACGTTTCCAGACCAGCGGATTTTTTGATTAAAGTCCCTTATCCGTTTTATCATGCATATCCACTCTCTGATTAAAGTGATCTGGAGCTGACACTCACAATGTCAGTATGCACTGAGACCCTTCACACAAAACATGGTTGGAATTTATATGCTTTAAAAAAAAGGGGGAGGGGGGGAGGAGAAATAGACCAACCAAACCTGCTGCATTAAATTAAGTATATATGTATATATCTATCTACTGAAAAAACACACTTTGACTTGTTTGTTTTAATCTTACGTATTTCTTTTTAACATTGCCAAGCTACAAATACTGCATGTTTTATATCCATTTCAAAAAGTATCTGTGGTGCGAGTTCTTTATCTCTGTTACTCTGGGCTTTCGATCAAAATGCTTCCACACTAAGGTTAAAAACATAGCTAAGGTCTCCCACAATCACAAATAAATAATGAATTTCTCCAAATTTACACACACCTTCTACTTCCCCCCCCCCCAAACTTTGTTTGATTAATGACCATATCTTTATACATCTAAACCGCAGGTTATCTGTTAAGAAAACTGATTCTGCAACAGCAGAAGTATGTGGATGTTGCAAGGGGAAGTTTACCACAGATCCACAGATCTCTTCTCCAGATCCCATCCTCAGTAGCCTCCAAGTATGTGTAGGTTATCTGAGAACTTATTTTCAAGCTTCAGGACATTTAAGAGGATGCAAATTATCTGGCATACTTGTTATATGCATGAAAATATGGTAGCCATTTCTCTGGCTCTCTGTGAGTGGTTTAACTGCCCTTGAATTTAAAGAGCTTGTGGTCAGGCTCTTAACCTTGGTTGCAGAAGGTGCTTAAGCATAAGCTCAACTTTAAGCATAAGATCAATGAAATTTAAGTACTTTAAGCGTTTGTCTTACCTGTGAACAAAGGGATTTCAACAGTGCCCTTAACAGAGGTGTTACAAATGTTCATTCACTCTAGCAATACAACAATCTTTTGCATTTCTAAATGCTGGGTTCCAATTATGAAATACTTATGAAAAGGCATCCTTGGTTTCAGAGACCTCTGTCCATAGATCTCCCAGGGTCTGCAGTATTTTTTAAAGGTTGCCTTTAAACTGAAGAATTCTGGATCTTTTGGTAAGTTTTATCTGATTGTTAAGCTTTCAGTAACCTATGTTTCTTTGATAGGTTTAATTTATCCAATATAACTTTGAGTATTTAATAAATAGCTTACATAGAATCCAAATGTGTCTGAACTTTCCTCTGGACTACATTTTTATTTTACTTTTATAAAACTTTGGCATTTTTTAACTAGGAATTTTTTTTTACTGAGAAAAACAACTGGAGCAGTGGCATGTGTAAGGGCTAGTGTTGTCCCTCTTCTCACATCATGCTCAGATGTGTGTCTTAATGCCAAAGTTCAACCAATGTGCTTTTCCAGTCCAGGGCTTTTTCTGAGCAGTTAATGCCAGTCACGCTGAACTGTTGCTTATATTGCAACTTTGACAGACAGTGAGTTAGAATTAGTGAAGGACTGTCAAATTAATTTCACTTGTGAATTAAGCCTCTCCCTTCTTCATAAACTTTAGTATAACAAATACAGTGAGAGTCTAGGGAAAAACACATTCATTTCTTTTACTTGTTAATGCAGTGGTTTGAAGATAAACAGACTTTCTGCATATAACACCACCACCACCCCAAAAAGAGAAAGGGGGGGGGGGGGCTTTCTGCACTTACTCTTTCTGTTGATCAATATTCCATCCTCTCCACATCACAATTCCATAAGGAGAAGAGTCAGAATTTGAGAATTAAAAAGAAAACAAGTGGAAATTTTAGGAAAAGCCTTCTGGAAAAATGTTACCAGGAATAAAGTGTGTTTTCATCAGCATGAACATAAACTCAAACTGCTGGGCAGTTTCACAGTGAATAGCCCAGAAGTAGAGTTTCCACGCGTCAGTGATGCATACAGTCACAGTGGCAACTGAAATCAAGTAACCAACGTTGCTTCCCCCATAAAAAACACACAGAGCTGTCCCATATTTGCAGTGCATATGGGGAAATTAATTCTACACAGACATTTCTGTTAGATCCTTGAATGAAGGTTTCTGCTATGAAGACATTGTGTGTTGAAGCACAATTTAAGCACAATGATGACCTATGCAAAAGTGATACTAAAATGAAGCAGCTCAGCTACTAAATACCACTGCACTAAGGAGCTGCAGCTATCTTATAACACAGGGTGTACAGATGAGTGCCTCATCTTGACTCATAAACTGCCTCATATGTTATTTTCCTCTTCTGGTGTTAGGAATAACCTAGGAAATACATAATGACTTCAAACAACTGCCGCAACTGTAAACAAAGTCCATGCTTTTGTACCTCTGCTATTCATGATTAAAATCCTAGAGAAATACTAGGCAACACTTGATTAGGCATGGCATAATGACAAAAAAAACCCAAAACAAAACAAAAAACCCCCACACCTTTTAGTCATCTAAAGTCTGATTTTGGACATCTAAAAACTTTCCAACTCTGAAATGATATTCTACATTTTCAGATCAACTGCTTTGGAAAGGATAAATCATGGAGAAGGTAGAAGGGCAGTATTCAAAATACCAAAGCAAGTTTATACCCCTGAGCACTGCTCTGAGTATTTACTTGAGATTTAAAGAGTTCCTGGGTCTTTTGCTGGCTCTGTGCAAAGAGGTGCATTTCATGCCATCAGGGAACTGTGCTTTCTCTTGCCAAACTGGCACTTTGTGTTCAGTAGGTCAGTTCTGAAGACAAATTACTGAGCATCTTTGCCCTCACTTCACATACAACTGTATAAATTAACACAAAGTGTTTGTTGCCCCCATGTTCATGGACTGATTTATACCCCATACTGATGACATTTATCTGGGCGTTGCTGAGTGGATACAAAAGGTATCCCTAAGTTTAACATCCTATTTTGAGCCAGTCGCCTTGAGTTCTGCTGGTGGCCAGTGGAAAGCAGTGAACGGTTCAAAGGACTCAATTCATCTGGCCCTGAGCTGACAGGTCAGTTGAAATCTTTTCCCGAAGTTTTTGTTACTTGTTATAAAAGGAGGACTAGTTCAGGAGAGTAGCGTAGATGTAACAAAAAGGAAAACAAACTAATAAAAAAAGCCACACCATGCTATGCTGTATATGCAGAAGGTGAATGAAATGAATCAATGAATCCTTACCAAATGTCTTACCACACACAGCACAATTAGTGCAACTTAACTTTTTCTCTAAGTACATATGCAATCATTTCCACCCCTTTTCATCACACGCGTATTTACTCACTACTGTCAGTGGCATCTGAGCCATCTCAGAAGGGAGGATAAGTAAAACTACCACATATATAACCCAGGCCCCAACTACGCTGAGAGGCAGTTGCAAAATCCTTCACTGGCTTTTTATTGTCTCAACATCAAACATGGACTGGAAATGAAGAGCTGTATTTGCATATGTTGCCCAGCTGAGCACCATTTGTCCTGTGTGAGGACACCAGAGATTTGGATGGATGAAACCAAAGATATAGCTACAGTATTGAGAATTTTTATAGACTACACAAAACCTGGCATATATGAAATGCACATTTTTTCAAGTAGCTGTTTATAAACAGTTTGCAAGCCAATTATTGCAAAACAAAATTTGTAGATGAGTCCAGGTAATAAATGCATCTGAGGATTTGGGATTCTGTTCACAGACCACAACATAAAAAGAGAAAGAAAAAAGAAAAAAAAGAGTAAAACAATTACTTGGCATGGATTAACCATTCAACTTTAATTATTATTATTACCAATGACCATTATTAATCTACATGCTTTTTAATTTACACCCAAAATGGCTGCCTTTCAACCACTTCTGATCCAAGACTGAGCAGAAGCAATGTTGTAGTAAGATCTCATATCACTTAATGTCTTATATTAGAACTTCCTTACATTTAGCAGGTATACAGCAATAGTCAGTAGTACATGAGGCATTATGAATAATGAATAACTTACTACATTATAATTGCCAAAGTAAATGAATAAAGCACAATCTCTGTTCCAGTGTCTTTGCTCTTATAGAGTGTGTTCTCTTTCTAGAGGGAGAAATGAAGACAAATGTTTGCAAAAGATGCAACAGCAGAAGTATTGGAAAGAAAGAGGGGAACAACAAAAACTATAAATGCATACACACGTTTAATTACACAAGTGAGAAGAGCAACAAAATGGTGAGTCCAAATGTGAATCTGATGGGGAAGAAAAGGAAAAATTCAGATACTTTGACATAGGCTAAAGAGTGCAAGATGATAAAGGTTTGCAAAGCAATTTACAGTGCCCAGAGAGGGGAAACTGTGGCTAAAGGACCTCCCTGCATCTGCATTTGGGCAAGCGGATAGTCTCTGATGGAAGTGCTATTCTGAGACCTTCCCATTAAAAGGCTGGAGACCACCACAAGGCCATCTCCAAATACTTCTCAGGTTACTGTTAAGGCACAACAATGGTTCAGATCACTTAATAAAATGGTTTTAGGTATAAACAATAAAATCTTCCATTTTGTTTCTATGTAAAATTCAGAAATAGTTAAACTTGCCCTTGGGCTGAAATCACCTCTCTCCATTTGCACTTTACACAGGCAGAAGGCCACTTTCACTTACAGCATCTGAAGGCAGGGGCTGGAGATAAGGGTCTTAAATCCACGTCAAAATCCACTGAATGGAGTATATCCTGCAGCTGTGAACCACTTGTGACAAGCAGAGGTGGTCCCCCTCCCTAATTAATTTTCCATGCTCTTCTTACTTCAGTCAGTATCTAGACAGGAAGGGAAGGGTGCAGACTGGAGAGAAGAGCCAGGTCTGCTGATACCTACTGCAGCATGGAGAAAAAGGAGAAAATAAGAAAGGCAGGAGCAACCATAGTGCTATGTAGGACCTCAACAGTTACTGTCACTCACAGCCCCAGAGTACTCCGTTGCCAGAAGGTGCTGCTCTCAGTGGATTTCCAAAGCTGCTCACCAATACCTCGAGCCACCACTCATTCAGGAGTAAAGCAGCGTCTTAGAATCATAGAATCATTAAGGTTGGAAGAGACCTCTAAGATCATCGAGTCCAACCATCAACCCAACACCACCATGCCCACTAAACCATGTCCTTAAGCACCGCATCTACACGTCTTTTAAATACCTCCAGGGATGGGGACTCAACCACTTCCCTGGGCAGCCTCTTCCAATGTTTAACCACTCTTTCAGTAAAGAAATTTTTCCTCATGTCCAATCTAAACCTCCCCTGCCGCAACTTGAGGCCATTTCCTCTCGTCCTATCGCTAGTTACTTGGGAGAAGAGACCGACACCCACCTCGCTACAACCTCCTTTCAGGTAGTTGCAGAGAGCGATGAGGTCTCCCCTCAGCCTCCTTTTCTCCAGACTAAACAACCCCAGTTCCCTCAGCTGCTCCTCAGAAGACTTGTTCTCCAGACCCTTCACCAGCCTCGTTGCCCTTCTCTGGACATGCTCCAGCACCTCGACGTCCTTCTTGTAGTGAGGGGCCCAAAACTGAAGACAGTATTCGAGGTGTGGCCTCACCAGTGCCGAGTGCAGGGGCACGATCACTTCCCTACTCCTGCTGGCCACACTAGTTCTGATACAGGCCAGGATGCCATTGGCCTTCTTGGCCACCTGGGCACACTGCCGGCTCATGTTCAGCTGGCTGTCAACCAACACCCCCAGGTCCTTTTCCGACAGGCAGCTTTCCAGCCACTCTTCCCCAAGCCTGTAGCGTTGCATGGGGTTGTTGTGGCCAAAGTGCAGGACCCGGCACTTGGCCTTGTTGAATCTCATGCAGTTGGCCTGGGCCCATCGATCCAGCCTGCCCAGGTCCCTCTGCAGAGCCTTCCTACCCTCGAGCAGATCAACACTCCTGCCCAACTTGGTGTCATCTACAAACTTACTGAGGGTGCACTCGATCCCCTCATCCAGATCATCGATAAAGATATTGAACAAGACTGGCCCCAAAACTGGGCCCTGGGGAACACCACTCGTGACCGGCCGCCAACTGGATTTAACTCCATTTAACTTTGTAATACCTGGGGCCACGTTTGTTCTGCAGAAGCATGGATCAGAGTGGAAAACCACAACCTTTAAAAGAAATTTTTAACCTCCATCACTCCTTTAGGCCTTGAGATCCCAACTGGTTTACTGGATCTCAGAGTATATTTTTTTTTGCTCCCATGAAGGACCAAGTGTAAATGCAACCGGGATTGGAGCACATGACAATGTGTTTGTGGAAGAGCAGAGAGGATTGATTCTGCTTTAACTACGGTCCGTCTCTCCCTCTGCCTCTCAGGTTTTTAATGCAGTTGCTGCTCTGGATGTCTGCTCCACACATTACAAATTACAACAGAAATACAGAACATTGACCATGAGCCAGGCTACTTAACCCCCATAAAACCAATATTCTGTACACTACACAGTCTGTGTAATAGATACATGTTATGAATGTAAATAAAACACACCATTTCCAATTAATGGGATTTAGGGTTGGGGTTTTTTAACTTAACTCCCATGGTTTCCTTTTGAAACTTTTGCATATATTTTCTATTTTTGAGGGGGGTTATAAATCCTGTTTTAATGTTTTGCTGTTTATGCAAATTTCCAAATATAAAGGCATATGGTGGCAAAGTGGCACTAACTATCTGCTTTTCAGCACACATTCCTCTGCTATTACAAGAAAAGAAGGCCTGATGGAAAAGGAGAAAAAAAAAGGAAAAAAAGCAGTGTACAAATTGACACTCTGCATTAGCATAGCATTGGTTCAGATTTCTTAGCTTTATTCTTGAACTCTGATTCACTAATAGTTCTACTGGCTCCTGCAGGGCAACTGCGAATGCTCCTTCATGTCATAAGGTAGAGTGGGTGCTCAAGTTTGTAATTATAGTTTTAAACTAGCAGAGAAAAGGAGAAAAATAAAGGAGAACTTTTTTGAGTCAGAGGTTCCCCCTCACACTGGTAGCCTCACTGCGTGGGTTTCATGTATCCAGTTTGCATTTTGCCTGATAACATAGAAGGCACATCATGCTATTCTAAAACAGCAGGATTATTTTCTCCATTCTAATTGATGAACAGCTGTGCTGTAATAGACTACAAAGCACAGCATCACTGATCTCTCCTCAGGCCACCCTAGGAACTGAACACTCCACAGGGAACCAGAAAAGAATGAAAGCTAAAAAAAAAAAAAAAAAAAAAAGAAGAAAGAAAAAAAAGAAGAGACACCAAGCATCCAAACATTTCAAAACATCCTCTTCTGGATTACTATTATTATTTGGCATCCCATTCAGCAATAATTAACTCCAATTTTCCCCACAGTAGCTCTGGTGTATGACATGACCCTAAATCAGTCATACTTTATAAAAGCGAAATATCAGCATTTTTGAAAGTGAAATGTTGGAGTTCATAATTGTTTGTCACTGTGCATCGGTGTTCACAACATTCAAGTCACTTCCGGGATCACGTGTTCCCTAGAACTGTTCTTTGTCCTAAGAAGCCCACATTAGCCATTCGTTAATCTGCTGGAATTCATTACCTTTCCCTTCATTCTACTTTATCAAAGTTATTATTATTATTATTATTATTATTATTATTATTATTATTACATGCCTCACTATGAAATTGCAGCTCTTGTCAATTTTTGCCTTGTCTATTTTACCATAATACCACAGTATACTAAAATAAACTGATCTGAAACCTTATCCAACTCAAGCCAGAGTCTGATTTGGATTTCCAGTCAAAGGTTAAACGAGGGTGAGAGTCAGGTTCAGGCTCACTGCAACTGCATCTTGCAGTGCCTTCTTGAAAGATTTTGATTCCAAAGGTTGGAACCCTCCAGGATCACTGGAAAGACTTGTGGTTTTTTGGATGGGTGGAGACTTCATAAATTCAGCAGTGTTCCTCAACTTTCCATTTTCTTGTGCTTCTAGAAATGGCTGCTCCACTTGTCTTCAAAGTGAAATAGGAGTCTCTCCTTTATATTTTGGAGACAATCTAGAAACAAGCAAGAAGAATCAACCTAATGTCTAAAAGATAGATATGCTTCCCTTCCTTTCCCTCACCAGATTTAGTGGGGGAAGGTAAGACTCATAATCCTCATTTAAGACCCTTTCTGCTTTTATTGTGTTTTCTGTGGGCATGAAAGTGTAAGGAATAGTTAAATAATGCTTCTTGTTTTATCAGTGAACCAGTTCCAAAAGCACAGACTCAATTCAATCAAAATTAGTGACAAGAAAGCAATCTTCCCATTCTGCTCAGCAACGGAAAGGTTTTGTTCTTCTTATTTTGTGTTATTGGAAGTGATTTGCTGCATTTTTCCTATAGGTAAACCATGTGCTTATGTGTTCTTTTGTCTCGATAAGTGTTATCCTGTAAAATGAACACAATAAGACTTCTGTTTACCTTAATGCTATTTAAAAAAAAAAAAATCTCACAGATATAAGAAATCAATAACCATCCACAACAATTTACCAAGGATTCAGTCTGGGTAGAAAAATTCAAATTGTATTGATTTTTTTTACAGGGAAAAAAAGCCAGTTGACAACAAACTTCAACTAACAAAATGTCATGTGTACACAACTGGAAGAGACTCAGAAAGCCAGTTATTCAAAAACTGAGCTGCCAATTAAGACAGGTAAGACAGGTTTGAATACAAAATCAGACCCTGGACACTGGCACATTACTTAGTTTCCATGCCTCAGTTTCTCCATTATAATAGGAAGGTGATAATGCTTATTTTGTGGGGACAAAGAAACTGTGAAGAATTTTAAAACTTACAACCCAGAGAGAAGTTTCATTTAGTGCAGCATGCCACCACCCATAAGCTCTCATGGTCAGAAAGAATGTGTAATAAATATGCTCACCAGGACAAATGGGATGCCATGGTCATCTGGAGTGTAATTTAAGGTGTTGATTTTAACTCACCAAGGCCGTTAAAGACGGACTATTCAAAAAGCTGCCCTTCTTCTCACATTTCTAACTGCTAAGTTCTGCTAAAGGGCACAAGGTAAAAGCCCCCAGACTTAAAGGTCAGTTGTCTGCCAAAAGAATCACCAGTGAAGAGATTGCTCACAGCTCCACTTGTCCGAAGGGCCTCAGGCATCCAAGCAGGCTAAAAGATGCATTAGGTTTTTATAAGATCATGAGTTATAATGGATTGAACGTTTGGGGTTGGGTTTTTTTTTTTTTTCAGTTTGGTTTTGGGTTTTTTTAATGGCAGCTTGCAAATTTGGTTGAGATTATTAGCAGACGTGGTCAGCTTGTAATTGTTTTTGTTAATTTTGTTTAATTGTTAATTTAAAGTTAAATTGTTAATTTAAAGTGATTTGTTCTTGCTCACAGTATAATGTGATAAGCACATTTTAAAAATAATTTGAGAAGAGTAAATAATAAAATGTGTGTCATATGAAAGCAGAGCAAAGCAGAAGACATTTCCCACATTTACTCTTTCAGTTTTCTCTTTAGCCTCATTTCTATTTATTCAGCCCATTTCCCATTCCAACTGCATGAGGAGTTCAAAATAAACTCTGGACTCACCTTAGTGGGTCACATCATCTTTCCTTTTCAGCAAACACACAAAGGAGCCTTTGAAGACCTGATAGCCCATACACATTTTTTGTATTGCCTGATCAAATATGCAACGCCTGAAGCAAAGAGGTTTGGTGGAGGATGGTAATGCAGGAACCTGTTTCCTAGGTCTGGGCTCTTCATGGGAAAACTTCCACGCCAGTTATGTCAAGTGGTGGTAGTGGGCTGGGTTGGACTTGACAGCTAGAGAAAAGAGCAGGCTCATCCAGGAAGCATCAGCAAAAGCACCACAATAATATGGTCAAGTGACAGCAGCTGGCTGTCAAAAAGCAGAAATGACAACCCAGTAAGATCTGGGTGAAATACAGGAGTGGGCTAATCTTGACCTCCTAGCAAGACTGTTATTTAACCTGGCTGAGGGGCATCAATGGGCTGGTTCAGAATAGAAGACTGTGGTCCAGAGCAAATCTGGTCAGATTTTGCCTTTGGCTATTCTGTCATTATCTGTAGAAGAAGCATTCCTGAGCACTTGCTAGAAATTGTAATCCAAGGAGAGATTCATACACACTCTTCATGACAGCAGTTTGATCAAATTTGTGAATGAGGTAGCAAAATTGGTTTTGTTCTGTTTTGTAGGTTTCCAGTAAGGGCTTCAGGGGACTCCAACCTGCCGGCTAACAACTCAGTAAACACAGACTGTGGCATCTGCCAGGCCACACATAGATTTGGTGGTTTCCCTTAAATTTCATTTTAAAATTTAATTAGATATGGTTTACTCCCAAATATAAAGAAGCCATTTTTCAAGTTCCCCAAACCTCCCACATGTCTTGGCTGAATAGGGAAGGATGACAGCGTTGAAGACAAACCCTTGCTTTTAAATTTCTAGAGTCAGAAGCCAAAACAAAGTTTTGAATACAGACAATTCACCTGATTTATTTTCAAAGGGACCTCTGAGGTAGGAGTCATGTCCACAGGTCTATTGAGAATCCAATCTTTTTTTATGGGTTTGTGCTACTGTGTTGCACTGGGGTCAGAAAGAAAAAAGTGGGTTTCTTTAAAATAGCCTGTCTATAACTCCCTGTTTCTACTAAAATTCTGAATAAAGCACATACACTTCCTTAGAAAAGCCCTGCACACAAGAGAAAAAGAAAAAGGGAGAGATTTCTCAGAGAAATGAGCCGACTCATGTCCTTGTAGCTATGTCCAATATTTTGACAGTGGTGTAGTAATTAACCTTGCAAGAGTACTGCACTCTACTCAGTATCACTGCATTTCTGCTGTGACCACTATGAAGTGCTTTTTTGTGAAAGGAAAGATGAATATAAGTGGGAAAATTACTGGAATGAGAGAGGAGCTCTAATGGCAACCTTGGCATCCTGCAATTTCACACATTAAAATATATTTGAAAAAAACAAAAATCTACTACAGCGCTTGTTGTATAAGGCTAAGCTTTCTACTCTTCAAACTATTAATAAGGGCTTCCCATTGAGAAGACAAATACATGCTTGATGCATTTTTAATCCTGTGCCAATACATTTGACTAAAGCTGTTTGCTGTTTCAATGACAAGATTTAACTTGCCCTTCTGTATTCAACATTTCTGATTATTAATGACATTTAGAAAACACAGACAGAGGCTGTAAAAGTTATATTCTGGTCAATGTTTTAAAAAGTAAAAAGATTCGCAATTAAAGGGCCAAATCCTCATTACACAGTAAATTTAATCATTTAATAAAATAAATTTTAATCATTTAGTGGGTGCAATGGAATCACTACCATAGCAAGTAAAAATACTATCTTGTCCAGTTAGAAGGCAAAAAATTGCAACCTTCTCAAATCATACATAAATGCTATATAGATAGCCTGTATATGTACAAGTCCAGTAGCCTTTTCAAGAAAGTATATTTCAAGACGCCTCTTGGTCAGAAAGCATTCTTGTCTGTAGTTTCTACTGTAAATACATCCCACGCTTAAATGAAATCAGAAATGAGTCAGAGGCCATTGCTGAAATGTAAACTACTTTTTTCTTTCTGAAGATCTCTAAAATTCCAAGCAGTTTCTCTCCTAAATTTGCCAGGAACATTTCTTTGAAGAAAAATAAAATGGCATTGGTATCAGTAGTGAGAAGACCAATACAGGGATCACATTGAGTTAATTTTTTACTGCAAGAAATAGAAAAAGAACTCCCCTTTCCCACAGACTGATTATTATTTTGTTATTTAAGTGATAATGTAAACCTAAGGTTAAAATGAAATTACATATACTGATGATCTCCTAGTGACCTCCATTGTGCTGTTCCATTACAGCATATAGTAATAATACACTAACAAAATGCACACACTTATGGTACTGTCAGGCACCAATGCAAGTCAAACAGCACAGGAGGCACATTACTTTTGTTTTAACCATTAAAGGCTCTAAGAAACACAATATGACAGCCAGAAGAAAGCAGGCCTGGATTTTCTAAAGGTACCCAGGAGTGGCACTGATTTGTGTTTTCTTTGGTATCCTTTTTAAAAGGCCTTTAGCTGTGCCAATATAATACATTCAAATCCTGACCTTTCTGAACACAATGAAGATACTCCGTATATCTTACTGTATAACACAGGGAATCAATACTGTATTTTACTAAATGCGAGTTAATTTTACCTAGGGAAGGAAATTACTGCTCTTAATAGTAGAATTCTTTTTTTTTCCCTCCTCCGAGTCAGTGACTTTCAGGTTTGCCAAAACCTATCACTGTTTAAAAAAGGCTTTGAGAGATTTTAATAGCTAATAATAGGAGGAAACATAAAAGGACAAATCCAATTTAAGTGAAAGGGTTCCTATGTAAGCATTACTTGTCAGTCTTTGGTCGTACTGTATAGGGACCAGCTACAGAGCAGTGGCAGCAACGAAATATAAAGTCCAGATTTAATTCTGATACAGAGAAATACAATTTCAAAACTGGACGTCTTATCATAGGCATGTCCCATTGGAGAACTCATTTCCCTAGCAAAAGGCTGTCACTGCCATTATGTTGTACAAGGAACCAATTTACTACTACAGCTAAACAGGGTTACTGGTGCTGTTGGAACTTAAGCATTTGAAGTTATCGCTAGAAAAAAAATAGCATTTCAAATGTCAGTGAAATGGGAAGGTATAATTGAAAAGTATCAATCAGAGAAGCAAAAGGGTTTAGAAGGCTAAGACTGCAGTTTTAGCACTGCCTTTTCCCCCCACTTCCTCTTTTTATTTCTTTAAGCTTCTTTCTCTATTTCCTTTTCCCTTTCACATGCAACTTCAGATTTAGTTCTGTAAAATAAAAGATTTTGGCTTGATACTTGTCCTGTGTCAGACATTAAATAAATTTTGATGATTTTCTTCTACAGTCTAGTGACCATAGTTTCACTACACAAAACTCTCATCTCATCCTGCATCTAAAGCTACCAATCTGGAAGATATCTAAATGAATGAAAAAAGCTGATTTGATTTTTGGTTGGTTTGTTTGTATTCCCCCCCCCCCCCCCCCCCCCCCTTCTAAAACAAGTCCCATCTACCCATTCACTTGAACCTCCATTCTTCAATGGAAGCTTTTCCCCCATCCCAGACTGATCCCATGGAGAATTAGAGAGTGAACAAATTTTTGAGCTTTCAGGGCTTGGAAAGTACAGAGAAATGGCCTATAAAATAAATTGAATTAATTTTGTTTCAGAATATCCTGCTCGTGCCACTACTGCTAACTTCATTATGTCTCCCACACAGAACAGGAGTGGACATTTTCAAACTGCCTCATGATTACCTGCTCCATTTTGTTGTATTTTATCCCGAATCAATGTGTAGTAATATTAGGAGCATGTTTAGCTAATCTCAGAATGAGAAGGCTGGATTTACACAATCTGCATCTCATGCAGAATATCAAGCTTTCTTTCATTATTGCTTTCCTTTGCTGTGCATAGCAGATCTAAGGGCCTTGAAAAAACAGCTTTCAGTCAAAAAGTAATTAGTAAGGCAGAGCTGGTATACAGTCATGCCAAAATTTGCTCATTTTACCCCTTAAACATGTTGTCAAATTGCATGTAGTAATTTATTCTTTTAGTCCAACACCACTGCCCCGGTCCCAGGGACATTGGTTGCTCTGAAATACCGGCTCTGCTTACTGGCATTGATACACAAAGCAAATTTATCCATTGCTTGCTACAACTCTGTGAAAGCAAAACCACACAAGAAATTCCAGTTCAGAACACCGGCCCTTCCTCACATTTTGAACAAGCTTTCACCTTCTAAGAAGAGGTAAAAAGGTGATGTTAGAAAGCTCTGCTATAGTAGTCTACTGTATTGTGAGCATATCTATTTACAGAAAAAAAGAACTTCAGCCCCCTGTTTCACAGCAGGGAGATGAGATCTGTGAAGAGTCAGACTGGAGATTTGTGGTGATGAGGAACAGAGCCCCCATATATGGTACCCTCCTCTTTCCACAAAACAAAAGTTCTTATGTTAAGGAAAAACATGTACTCTGCATTTCTAATGGAGTTAGCTTTTTTATTAAAAAAAAAAAAAATCAGAACAGTGTACAAGAATTAATTTTTTTTTTAAAGGTTGGGGAATTTCAGAAAATTCATAGTCAGGAATGGACCCAGTCTGTAAAAACAGAAATTTTCGTCTTAGGGGTGTTTAGGATCTGGTTGGAAAGAAGCTGAGAGTTTGAGCTGAGGCTAGAAGAAAGGCACTCTGAAGAGAAAGTTGCATATCAACTTTAGAGTTTATTTAAACTTCTCTTATTTCAGAATTAATTTTACCTCACACAGAAGATCCTTTATCCACATTAGAGTGCAGATATATTCCTCCTCCACCACCTTTTTGATGAATTTCAAATTCAAATAACTTAACGGCTAACAGCCTGCAATTGTTCTTTATATTAATAGAAACACATGGTCTCTTTTGAAGTTCAGGTAGTAATTCAGTTCTTAAAATTCTTCTGCTGTTTATAAATAATTTGAGTAAGGGTGTCATAGCTTTTGATGCATCATTACAACCCATGGCCAGCTACATTCTCTTATTCAACTGGAAGCAACTTTTATATGCTCTATATGCTATAATCAAATTAAATGTTGTGCTAACTTGAACCAATGAGTTGTGAATTTCATTTATTTTGGACCACAGGTTCAAGGTATTAATTACATCATGTGTCCACCTCAAGAAATTAGTGAGACTGATCGTGAGAAAACAGCTTTTTGACTTAAAAACATTCAGGGATTTTTTTTTTTTTTTTTTGTGCTAGAAAGTATGAGGCTTTAAAGATAATCCCTAGCTCTTCAACGCTCTCCAAATTTCAGTTCATTAAAACAGCTGCAACAAATCAGTAGTGTGGGAAATTTTAGTAGGAAAAAAAACAAACCAGAAATTCAAACATAATTTCAAATACCCGAAAAATATTAGATAGAGGGAAAGTACTTTTGCAATGAGATGCAGTTCTGCAAATCACTTGTGGATAGACTACTTCTGACATAAAAGCTCCCTTCCACTACAGATGTAGGTGATGTACTACCATATCCTAGAGTGCCTTGATTCTCCCACTGTAGTAACAAGGTAAGTCAAAGTGACTTAACTGAAATGAGTCACTGTTGCTAGAACTGAAGGGGGAGGGGGATTGCTTATTTCATCAGCTAATATTGGGGGAAACTGCAATTTCTACTTGGGCTGAGTGTGAAAATTTCTTAACTCTAATTATGTTTCATGAGGATGAAGAACTATAGGTTGTTCAGACGCTCCTGCCCACAACCATCTCAGTCATGCAGGCAATGAGGGGCAGCTACTCCATGTTGCTGCATCTTACAAACAGGGCTTACAAAGATGAGCCAAAACCTGATTCTATTTTTCAGAACAGTTTACAAGAAACCCAAAGAATGAAATATGGTCACCAGGAGGTAAAGAGGCAAAAATAGAGGGAGATGAACTAGGCTGTTCATTGACAATTTGCGAACAAAAAGAGGAGCTAATTTACGAACAGTCATTTTAAACAGTCCATCCAACTCTGAGCTCAGAATAGTGATATTTCTTAAATACAGTGTGTAGCCACTTGGTAAGGCAAAGCCTGTGTTTCTCTGATACCATTGTGGTTGGGGGGCAGGGGGAGATAGGATAGGATTAATACTTAAAGAATGTTTCTTTCCCTTTAAAGAAGAAAAAAGGTCTCCAGTAAAGGAATATCTCCTCATCTTATCAGCTCTCTAGCCATTTCTTGTCACCAGATGAATACTGGTGAGTCTACTCCAAAAGACAAAAAAGAAATATGCATGCTTTAAATACAATAACTCATTAAAAAAAAATAGAAAAGAGATGCCTAGATTTTTTTTTCTAGGATAAAAGGAACCAACTAGTTTTTAAATCAAAACTGGAAGAGAGGGAAATTAAGAAAAAAAGCCAGAGGGAAAAACCAACAGGATTAATATTGATGCAGCTATGGCAAAAGCAAACAGACAGGCAGGGACAAGATTGCATCCAACCTCCAAAACACATGTAAAGTTGGAGCTAAAATGTCATATGCATATGCAATTTATATGCAAAGATCTTTTACATAAAGCTACTAACTGCCAAGTCTTCTTTCACAACTTTTTTGAGGCTTGCAGTAACTCTGGGATTTTATATTCTCCCTCCGTCACCTTACCAAAGGCACGACTGTCTGTGAAGAACACGGAAACTTTTTTAAGGCCATGGTATTAAATCCTTCCTTACATTGCTGGGCTGGTGGCTCAGCAGGAAGACCTATTTTTTGCTTGTGTTCAAGCAACTTCCCTGGCAGTTATTGCCTGCAACAGACTGTAGGGAAGTTGCCAACATTTAGAAGCTCTGATGATGTGAGCCAACCTTAAACTAATAATTTTTTTATCTCAATATAAGTGGAAGAATTACATAAAAATAGACAATTTTTAACAGTATGGTATTCTGTTATGAGAGAAGGCTAAATAACACGGGTGCCATATGAACATCTTTCTCCTATCTACAGCACCTAACTTTAGCACAGTCCATATGTCTATTTGTCTGATAGCTGAACTTATTGAAATAACATGAGGTTACAAAAGAGAGTTCTAAAGCTCAGCGCCTCCAAACCTTTGGGGTGAAATACCTATCAGTCATAAACATTTTTTTGTATAACCTTCAAAATCAAAACCAATTAGCGAGTGCATTGGAATAGTACGTGGGAAACCCAAACACATTTTTAAGAGTCCAGAAATCAGGATGAATACTGTAGTCAGGCATTTACTACTGTCTTGTGCCTCTATCTTGATACATGCAAAGAGCTTCTGCCATCACCTCTTAAGAACCTCCAGGACGACAGTGTAGGCTGGAGAAACAAGCCCCCAGAAAACAGCCTGCACACGCGAGTCAGTGGCCAGCACTGGGGATGGCGTATGGAGGAACTGGAAACAATTATTTAGTTTCCAAGTTATTTTAAACTCAGAGCAGTTTACTTAAGACAGGAAAGATGGGCAAACCACCAGAAGGAGACAAGCAGACAATGATTCTACAAACATTTTGCTTTCACTTCTCGTCTCTGTGGCTATTGTACATTGTCAGACTGTTTAGTGAGCGCACATGAGCGTTTCCAGAGCAGAGGCTCTGACATCTCTGCTCCCAGCAAACAGTTTAAATGTTGGCTTTAAATTCCTTAACAGATTCCAGGCCATCATCTTTTTTAATTAAATGCAAAAAAACTATGTTAATGCAATGTTAATGTTGAGATTGTCATTGGACAGATGTCAAGAAATTCAAAGTTATGGTTCCCACAGCAACCATAATTTAGTGACCCCCTCCCCCACTTCCCCAACCACCCTCCTGAAACATATTGGGCTCAAATTTTACAACAGGCACCAAAGTGAGGGGAAGCTGTGAGGCAGAAATTGGACGCGGGACCTCTTGGAGCCACTGCAGATGGGGTGGACTTTGCCTCAGTCCTCTTTCTGGAGGAGAAAGTACTGCTAGTGGCAGCACTGGGACAGAATGGCCCCTGCCTGAAGAGAAGCACAGACTGACACTGACTATGCTCTTGTGTTGCAGGGGTAAACTGGGAACTGATTTCACGCCCTTCAGCAGTGTATTCACCAGCATAACCTGACCTAGCACAAACCAGCTGTACAGTGTAGTTACAAAAATGACCTCTATGGTCCATAGCCAAATGCTGAAAGGAACCAGCTAACACCACAGCACAGCCAGAAATGCAAATGTATCTCCATAGCCACCACAGTCAATATCGCATACCAGAACTGTCCTTTATTCGCCCCAGGATGTAGTACACTTCATCACTATGCACCAGAGTGAACACTGAAACACAACATCTAAAGGACAGAAACAGTAATTTCCAGTGAGAGAACATTTTTCACAATACAGCTTTTCAGACCCTGATCTCTCAGACTTCATACGTAAAGGAAATCTGCAAATTACTTCTAAAAAGAAGAGCTTGGAAACTTAAAATATAACCTAATACAGTGCTAAAAATCATGAGCTTGGTAGCAATACTGGTTTTCTGACATTTCATAATTTTTCTTTTATGCCATTCCAACTAAATCCTCAAAATTCGATACATTAAAAAAATTATAAATTCCATTCAGCCAACGGTCTCATCACCTCTCTCTTGCTAGTATCTCCCAATGCTCCACAGGTCCCAATTGCCCTTCTTTCAAATTGTCTAACTGGAGTTAACCTAATTAAGTTAGCCAAACAATTACCCTCAATATGTACTTTGAAGTTTGCTGCTTAACCTTCAGACCTGTAAAAGCACTTACATTCATGAAAGCATATCTACCTTTTCCAACTTTATCAGTATTCCTGTATCTCTCCCTCCAAACCTATTTGGAGGTATTTTGGAGGAACAGTACAGCTACAACACTGGGCTTTTGGCATTTTGCTAATGCCTTTTTTGAAGCTCTGGACTCTTTGAATTATTCTGCATTTAATCCCAAACCCAGTGAATTACATCAATCCAGCATTAAAATGGTTACTACATCCTACATAGCCAGGTCCCCATCTGAGTGGAAGTGACAAATTTCAAGGTATAACACCATGAGAAAAAAACACCTTTTACTACAGATGTTGCCTGACCATATAAGCCAGTGTTGGAGTCAAGCAGAATTTGGATGCTTTACGTCATTTTGCAAAGCATCAGGACCAATGCTGTTGGTGAACTGGGCAGGGGGACTGACCACATTAGCCTTTCCTTACACATCACTGTCACCCAGGGCTGGCTCAGCTGTGCCCAACTAAATGTAGACCAACTATTTTTTTTACCAGGTTTAAGACTGACATGGAAGAGAAAGTACGCTTACAAGGGACTGTAACAATTATTTACAACTGCTCTCCGTGTGTCTTATATGCTCATTTTTCTAGTCTGGGCTTTAGGAAGCTTGCTCAGAGCTTTCACAATGGGTCCTTTCCCTAAGAAGCACTTGACCTGCGTATGGAATGGGAGGGGAAGGTGACAGAGAGACAGGAGAAGGAAATCGTAACCTGTAGGACGTCCATCAAGTGATTTAAGTCTATACATGTGACTGCAATTTTGCCTTTGAAAGATGAATCAAGTAATGCTGCCGACACTTACTCTTTCCTGTCAGACACTTCTTTTACTCTCAAACCTGTCGATAGCTTAAAAGTTACATTATATCTTCTCCAGTGTTAGTGCAGCAGTTTCCCATTTGATTTCATATTCAGTTCATATTTGTGGAAGCAGGAGGGGCTCTTTACTTTACTTGATAAATGGTAACATCTGGCTTTGTGATGGGCCATCACCAGCATGTTTAAAGAGCTGCTGACGCTTCAGGGAAAACTTGGTAAAACATTTCATTTAGAGGCAATTCTAGTTATTTATTCTATTTTCTGCATTCCTCATCCTCTGCTTTATACTAGGGACATTTACATGAAAACAGACTGCAGCTCCTGAAGAGTTCATCTTCACATAACATTTTTTCATCTGATGTCCTAATCACTAACCATGTTTGTGTCACAGCAATCATATCTATAGCAACCACTTATGATGTCATCAAAAATTAAAGTCTCTGGGAAGGGTAATGAATAGGGCATAATGGTATTAAAGGGCCAAACTCCATATTACACTACAACAGCATAAATTTGTTAGAAGTCTGTAGCAGAAAACAGAATTGTGCTATCACTGTTCCATAACCATGCACAGGACTTGACCTTTTCTTTTGATTACAGAAATATAATGACCTAAACGTTCCTGAAAATCAGAATATTTATATAACTGCTTTAACCTGTCTGTATAGATATCTTTAGCAATTGAAAAAATGAATAGGCATTTTCAAAATCAAATTTTTGCACATTCTCATGAGAAGCTTCTTTCCTTGAAGTAGCAGCAGGTCAAATATAGCCAGAGGTGTAGACACTGTACAAACAAGGTTTTCCAAAAAACAAAATAAAGTTTTGACTCTTACATGGATTCTTTTAGTTCTGTGCAGTTTTGTGCTGAAAATTTGTAAGCAAATAAGTATTCCCAATTTCTTAAGCATGTGTTCAGTGGCTTAGCCATAGCTGGAAATCATATATAATTAGCAGGAACACAATACGAGGATAGAGATCTGGCCCAAGCTTTAGAATGGTGATTTGTTTATTTACTGTGTGTAAATGTTAAAACATTTCTTTTTCGTGCATAAAGCACAATGAAGCAAAGCTCTTCATCTCTATGATGTTAATTCCATACTTCATCAATCAAAAAGGTGTGGTGCACTGTGCTGGTTTTGGCTGGGATAGAGTTAATTTTCTTCATAGTAGCTAGTATGGGGCTATGTTTTGGATTTGTGCTGGAAACAGTGTTGATAACACAGGGATGTTTTCATTATTGCTGAGCAGTGCTGACACAGAGTCAAGGCCTCTTCTGCTTCTCACACCACCCCACCAGCGAGTAGGCTGGGGGTGCACAAGAAGTTGGGACGGGACACAGCCGGGACAGCTGACCCCAAATGACCAAAGGGATATTCCATACCATATGATGTCATGCTCAGCATATAAAGCTGGGGGAAAAAGAAGGGAGGGGGGATGTTCAGAGTGATGGTGTTTGTCTTCCCAAGTAACTGTTATGCGTGACGGAGCCCTGCTTTCCTGGAGCTGGCTGAACACCTGCCTGCCGATGGGAAGTAGCAAATGAATTCCTTGTTTTGCTTTGCTTGCGCACGCGGCTTTTTCTTTACCTATTAAACTGTCTTTATCTCAACCCACAAGTTTCCTCATTTTTAGCCTTCTGATTCTCTCCCCCATTCCGCTGGGAGGGAGTGAGCGAGCGGCTGTGTGGTGCTTAGTTGCTGGCTGGCGTTAAACCACGACAAGAACAAATTCTCTTAGGTCACTGCTAGAGAACATCAGTTGCAGGAAGTCCACTTCTGGGGACTGCATTAACATATCCAGAGATACAAGGGCAGATGAACTAAGGTTCTTCACGGTGGAAGAACTAAGTTGTGAACTTTTAGGTACTTCCCAGGAACTGCTGTAGGGATAGAAAGGTTGTTAATGAGTCCTGCGCTCCGAGCAGTCATTCCTCATCCTGTCCTTGCACAGGTAACAGAGTCTGTGCAGATGACGGTAGGTGCAGTTCTTGCCTGACTCCTATGTTCTACAACCTCACCCAGAGAAAGAAAACACAGCTTCAGCCATGTGGGAGACCACTCTTGTCACCATTTTCCTAGAAGCAAATACTACTGCAGCTGAGCTTTGCCTGAAGTTTGATATATACTGCAGCTCTTTTCATCTCTGCTCCCAACTGGATCGTCTGGAAATGCCCATTTATGCACTTATATACATTATTATAATGTGCAAAAACTTGGAATTGAAAAGAAGGTAAATAGTGTATCTTTATGCTATGTTACATTTTCTAGAAGTGCAATTGAAATATCAATCATTCCATTCTGGCTGCATTGATTGGTAATTTTCATTTTGTAATTTCAAATAAAGCTTTTCTCCACAGCAGCAACGGCAGCACTTTCCAGCATATAACTTCAGTTCATTTTAGCTTCATGACTTAAAGATCTTCTCTCACCATCATTCTTGCACATCTTTTAAGTGGTAATTCCACTTTTCCAATTAGATTACTGGAACATGCCAAGTAAACAGGGACCTTTTCCTAGAGCCACAACATTTAACTAACAAGCAAAGTTAGTGCAAAAAACAGCTTGGACTCAATCCCCACATTCCCATTGTTGCTCCCACATTTAGAATGTGGATCTTTACAGAGAGAGAGAGAGAGAGAGAATATATGTGTGTGTGTATATAAAGATATTTGTGTATATATAAAGTTATATATGTATATATATAAAATAAAAGCAAACCTTAGACAGACAGTACTAATGAGAGTGATTGTTCAATTTACATCAATTTTCAAGAAAAGAGACTTGTGAAAGAATAAAAATGTTAGGGAAAAGACACACACACACACACACACACACACATACAAAAATACTGTAAGTGGCTGAAGCCAGAAGTCAGGCATGTTCAAATCCCAGTTTACTACATAGCCCCAGGCAAGTCACTTCTCTCTATCCCTCAGTTTGCTCATCAGTAAAATGGGGGTCATAACCACTCAATTCAACAGGCTGTTGCAATGACATACAAATTCATTGCTCTTTCAAAAGCTGTGAGGTCTCCTAATGAAGGACTCCTTTGAGATACAAAGAATTCATAATGGAAAATTATTAAAGTAGGAGTAAGGCTCATTTTGATTAGTTCTGACCAACAGCTTTCTGTGATAGCAGGTTTGTTTTAGACATAAAAGCAGAAAATTCTTACCAAACTCACTAGAAGACTGACTGAAGGAGAGGGAGCAAGAGTGACATTGTCAGGCTCGGTATTCTGCTTTTTAAAATTATTCCTATTGTATTTAAATACCATGTACCAAAATACTTCAGGCACATTAGAAATATTCAAAACAAAGAAGCTTCAGAGAAGCTTTACAAATGACAGTAAAGCTAAATTGAGAAACCAAGACAACATCACCTAAAAGCTCCATGAATCCTGCATAAGAGACCATGTTACTAAATTAATTATAATACATATGCAATGTTTTACATATTATTTATGTTACAGCAGCACTTCGGGATGCAACTGTGATGCAGGCCACACAAGGCTGGGTGCTGTGCTTAGCATACAGAGTGAAGAAAACATTGCTGAAGAGACATATTTGAGGTGGACAAAGGGAAGGAAGAGGCAAGGCACAGAGGGAGCTGGAGTAACTCGTGACTCATCACACCATAGCAGAAGCCAGGCAGTTTAGATCTTCCAACCCATCTGGTTAGTAGGCTATACAGGCACATTCACACACCCTTTAAGAATGTGCTGACAATGGTTGCATGCCCTCTTATATTAATTTTCGACAGATATTCACAAAATAAAAGTTCAGTTCTAAAAATACCTACCAAAAAAAAAAAAGTTACAAGCTATACATTTATGGAAAAAAAAGAACAGTCCAAACAGAAATCATCAGCTTATATGTTTCGTAAGAGCTGAATTAATACATGGACCATTGTGTTTTCACAAAGCAAATCCATATAAACACATGATAAATCTTGTCCTTTGAGGCCAGAGTTCAGCAGCTGATGACAAGGGAGATGACGCGCCATCTGGGAGGGTGGCAGCCACAGCAGGGATTTTACAGCAAAGTTTTCCCACTGAGGCAAGGGAGCATGGGAATGGAGCTCCAGTCCCAACTCTGCCACCCGCTTTTCTGCTGACTTTGGTCACATCACTTCATGACACTCACCACTCCCTACCCAGCCTTTGAGTCTCTGCGATCTATTCAGGTTGTATACTCCATAGGATCTGGGAGTACCAGGACTTCCCAACGTCAACCTGATGTCACTGCTACCGCCATTCACTACCAGTGCATGTGATGAGGAGCAACACCAGCCAGAAACAGACTCCCAATCACTAATATTTGGATTGGCCTGACTTCCAGTCACATTTGTACAGCCTCAGCCACTTACACACACATTTTTCTTTCCAACCTGCTTCAGGAAGTGATGCCCAGATTATTTTGCCTGCTCAGCAAGAAAGACCGCATACAAACAGCCTTACAATAGAAACTGCAGTGGAACAACTATGAGAAAAAGATGATTATCACTGCATATACACACACACACACACACAAAAAAAAAGGTTTGGCCTCGTTAATAGTGGCTGAAATAGGAATTTCCAAGTTCCAGGATTCATCCTCCTGCCAACTTACATGAAAAAAGTCTGACACGTGTTTGAATAAATGTCAGTTCATTGCTTAGGTCAGTTGTTGTGTCACATCAGGGAGGGGTGGACAGAACCCCAGCTTACAGGGGCTCTCCTCAGACTGTGCACAGCATCCCTGAACAGAGAGGTACCACCTGAGTCCATGACAGCAAAAACGTCCCAAGGATGTAATAACATTGTGATAGAAGACGACAACAGGATTCCAGGGGCATATGACTCTCCGTCTCTCCTTCTCCTCAATGACTTTCCATTACTCAGCAACTCTGATGTGATTTTGCACAGGACCACTTCCTGGGGGACTTCAGCCATGGGCAAGGCTGCAGCCTAAACTACATGTCAATCCTCCTGTTCTTCTTCGTGCATTAGAGGACCTGCTACTCCACAACTCCCTCCCAGAATCCAGTGGCTCCCACTGACCTCGATCCCTACCCATTCCCCTCCTTTCCCCAAACTCTTCTACTCCTCTTTTCCTTGCTAAAGATACTGCTGGGCAGCAATGCGAGGAACTGCAGCAGATATGCCATGCAACTCAGGTATGGCCTAGAGGCCAGCAAACAATGGCAGCCTGGCCTGGGTTCACTGCAGGCAGGATCAGAGGTTACAGAGGGAGCGGGGGTCCTGAGCAGGGGTTGCATGCTGCGGGCCAGCCTGAAGGGTCCCTGTGCTACCAGCAGCCTTCGAACACAAGCTGAAAGCTAAAAACCGGCAAGTACAAAAACCCCTGCCTTCCTGTAAGGAACTGTCACCTACCATTGAAGTTTTCCTCAAAGTAATAGCATACTACTATTAATCCACTTTGAAAAGTATAATAATAGAGAAAAGTATGATAATAAACTTAACGAGAGTTTAAACTATTATTGTTATAAGACAACAGGAATAAGGAGGAGGACCTTTACACTGCAGCAGGAGTTTCCTCATGGTCACACTGCATGAGAGGAGGCCAGAACAAGTCATTCAACTCCTTTGAAGACACCTAGAGGAAAGTTTTAACTTTAATAGTAGTGCCGGCACCTCCTGCCTTGCCACCAGTGTGAGGGACAAGGCCTGCAGGGCAGAGGTCCCTTCACTTCCCCTACAGGGTGCAGCAGGGCAGCTAAGGGGGGGCATGGATGGGACTGGTGGACATTTTGTCCCCTGCCATGGCTGAGGCAGCAGCAGCTGACAGGAACAGAGGGGCAGTGACTCAGGCCTGAGCCGATCCTTTGTGCCACTGTTGTCACTGAGAACTGACGTTCACACACAACACCCCACACACAGCCCACCACTGCTGCAAGCCCAAGCATGGAACAACCTCTTCTGGCTGTGCTTGCTGGCTGCTGTGGCACCTGTCCACCATTTTAACTGAGGGGTTTCTGCTCCAGGCTCCATGTTCTGATCACAGCCTTTCAACAGGCAATAGCAAATAACTGAGGTAAGAGAACAGAAGCTTGACCCATTTTATGGGGTTTTCCTATTGCACGCTGAACTTAAATGGGTTTAAAAGAAAGCTCAAAACACCTGAGCGGGTAAGGAAATCACTATTTATGCCCATTAAAGCTTTACCACATCACTCCTGGTCACAGAAGAGTCCAGTCGAGGACTAAACACTCCCCACTTTTACTGTTTCTTTCAAAATTTGGCTTGCCCAAGGTAGGCAAATACAGTTAGTGACTTCTATGAACCAGACAGATTCTATCCTGTTTTGTGTAAAATTTCATTCAGTTTGGCCATAGCTAGCAGCATCCAAATGACAAAATCTACTGTTTCCCTCAGCTGAAACAAGAATAAATATTTATTTACTTAACACACGAAGAAACTGGAGATATGGAGAAGCTGAGTAGTTTTGCAGGCTACAGCACAATTTTACTGAAAGAACTTGAGGAAACAATTCCTCTGCAACCAATACTTTTAATGACAACACTACAGACATTCATCATTTTTTTTAAATCTAAACTTTGGCATATATGAAATATTGAAATAAACTGAGCTGAGAAACAAATAAAATATGCCCAGAGCCACAAATGGGCCTTTTTTCTGTTTGTTTTCCTGATTCTGCCCCCACACACACACACACACTTCCCATCTCTGCGGTGTCTGCCTGCAATGATTAAGTTGACAAATGAAGTTCTGACTACTAATTAAATTGAAAATAGCAGATATACTGTGACAGTGATCTCTCTCTCCCTCATACATCACCAATAACAGTGACTATGCATTGCTTTCCCTGCTCAGCTCTCTCTGAGCCCAGTGGCACAAAGCACAGCAGCTGACCTACGCCGAGGTGGGAGGGAGGGAGCCAGTGAGTGTCTCCTCTTGCATATCAAGAGAGAAGAGAAGTAGATTTTAGATGTGTAACTATCAAAGCCTGGAATCATCACTGTGCTGGTGCAAGCACTGAGAAGACATTGACTTTAACTTGTCCTCCTTTAGCGTCGCAGATGTTGGTTTGCCCTCTAGGACACAACTCGTAGCGCTGGCGACAAGGGATCAGTGTAATGCTGTATACATCTGTATAGGTCTATTTTTCTCATGTCAGCCTCACAAACCTGGTTCTGGCCTCCCATGGATTCTAGCAGTTCCATATTGGGCAAGAGGTGGTCAGTGCCAGGAGAAGTAATTGCAGGAAATCTCTGTTACCCATTGGGATAGCAGTGTAAGGATCACTTCCCTTCCAAGAGCACAAGGAAGGAAAGACATGCCTGGGCTGCAGTCATCCCTGCTTCCACCACCTATGGCCTTTTCTAACAATTGTAGCCATAATAACACAATTTGTGTTTGTATTTGAGTCAGCTGATGTTTTCACTTTTTCCTCATTTTGGGTTAGTTCATTTGATTTAATTATGTAAGTATTCTTTTAATGAATTGCCTTTATGGTTTTTTTCTTAGTCACATCGAGCCACCCGTAGACTTCTTTCTTCATGAGACAAAATATTTCAACAATGTTTTCTGGTATTTCTGAAAGGAAGAAAATTGTAGCTGGCCCAATCCTGCTTTGGTGTTAGTAAATTGACAACACCAACAATGACAGAATAAGAAGCTGTTACCAAAAACCCCAACTCTCTCTGGTTGTTTTTATTTTTGTCTTACAGAATTTCCTTTTGATTTTGGAAAATGTAAGGATTAACCATCTTATTTTTTGTAGACTACAATTTATATTTATTTCTAACAGGTCCCATCTAACTGAAGCCTTAAGTGAAGCTGTGGAAGTGTTTAGGCATTCTTAACAAACCAAAGTGCAGAGTGATACATAATCACTCTGACTGGGAGATCTTTGGGTCAACAATTATTTTTTCATTCATTGTTCAACCAGAGCCTCACACAGCAAGAGCTGTGGTGGGCATCCAAAGCCCAACCACAATGGCCAACTTAATCCAAGCATCTTTTAGGAAAACACCAACTGAAAGCCAATTGCCGAACTGTTTGCTTATTCCTCCCCCTTCTTTTCAGTATCACAAGAATGATGGACTCCTTTCACTCCAGAGAAACTTTTGCTGATATACAGGATGGAAAGTTGATGAGACAGCCTGACCCATCCATGAAAAGTTAGAGAAGTGTCCATGCTGTAAAATGCTCCCAGTCTTCCTCACACCTCTTCCTGACCAATTTAGTTTGCCTCACTCCTATGCATAGAAATATACTTTGCCCTTTATTCACCCAATTTCAAGGTTATACTCAAACACATACTGGAAGATAAAAGCTTTAAATAATGTACATTCTCTCATTGTCCTTTTCATTGAGATCACAGGTGCATGACCTCGTCCCCCAGCACAAAAAGCTGTTGTCATGGAAACAGCTCAGGATGCCAACTTGACAACAACTGACATTCAAACCAGGAGGGACATCTTGTCTCCTGCCCTCCCCCACCAAATCAGTGCATTTCGGCAGGGGCCAAATCTGCAACATGCCTTCCTTGCCAAGGCTGGGATGCACTCTGCTGTGAGGAGGAGGTGCAGTTGGCTCCAGCCCCACACGCCACATACTGCACCCCAAAAAATGCCTTGGGAAAACAGCATCTGACACTACAGCCTAATCAAGTGAGCTAAGAATATCCTTTGCTTTCAATGCTTAGCAAGACGTGGTAGGGGAAGAGGAGGCCACCTTTCTTAATGATGAGAACAGAGAATCTTGTACCAGATCGCTCACAGTGCCACTAAATCTTTCTGTTTCTTCCAGAGTGCCAATGAATCACTTCTTTCCTGGAGGAAAATCACTTCAGCACTCTGCATTTCAGTTTCCTGCCTGTAAAATGGGGATAACTATACCTATGGCAAGCCTCAGATAAAGAGCTTTTAGTAATCAGTATTGTAATCCATTTTTTTCTATTTCCAGCTGTATCAATACTTTGTGGTAATTATTCACCATCTAGCTCTTCTAATTGAGTAAAAAATAGTCCAGGAAGCAGGAGATAGACTTTTAGGCAAACATGTTGAAAAAGCAGATGCACATTCCAGAGAGAAATAAACTTGAGGGACAGGTCTCTTATTTATTTCTATTTTGTCCCCCAGGAGATTTAATTGGAAAGAACTATATAGTTAAAACACACTCGCGCTCCTTGCCTCCTCCATACCAAAGGATTGAAGAATTGTAATACACAACTTTAAAGGGAAAAAAAATATTTTTATATATACATATATATCTACACACACATATATATAAATAAATAAATATGTATCATTGTGGTTGAGGGAAGGGAAACAAAATAGACACAACGGCATTTGCTTTCCTGTAGGCTTGTGCATATTCTCGTGCCTGAATGCTGTCTTGTGAT